>NW_020620492.1:1200000-1500000 GCF_003573695.1 Papaver somniferum | reverse complement strand
GTGAAAATGACCATATTACACTTAATGGAAATTAGTGCAATAAATATTATAGAAACCGTGAAAATGACCAGACTACCCTTATCGGAAATAAGTAAAATAAATATTACAGACTGTGAAAATAACCATACAACCCTTATCAAAAATAAGTAAAGAAAATATTACAGACTGTGAAAATAACCATTTTACCCTTATTAGAAATAAGTGCAACAAATATTATGGAGACTGTGAGAATGACCAGACTACCCTTATCAGAAATAAGTAAAGGAAATATTACAAATTTTGAAAACGACCATAATACCATTACTGTGAAAATGACCATATTAACCTTACTAGAAACAAGTGCAATAAATATCATGGAGACTATGTGAATGACTATATTACCCTTACTAGAAATAAGTGCAATAAATATCGTGGAGACTATGAAAATGACAAAACTACTCTTATCAGAAATAAGTAAAGTAAATATTACATACTATGAAAATGACTATTTCACCCTTACTGGAAATAAGTATAATAAGTATTCTGGAGACTATGAAAATGACCAGACTATCCTTATCAGAAATAAGTAAAGTAAATATTACAGACTGTCAAAATGACCATGTTACCCTTACTGGAAATAAATGCAAGAAATATCATGGAGACTATGAAAATGACCAAACTACCCTTCTCAAAAATAAGTAAAGTAAATATGACAGACTGAAAATGACCATATTACCCTTACTGGAAATAAGTGCAATAAATATCATGGAAACTATGAAAATTACCAAACTACCCTTATCAAAAATAAGTAAAGTAAATATTATAGACTATGAAAATGACCACTTTACCCTTATCGGAAACATATGAAATAAATATTTTGGAGACTGTGAAAATGACCAGACCACCCTTATTGGAAATAAGTAAAGTAAATATTACAAACTACGAAAATGACCATATTACTCTTAATGGAAATTAGTGCAATAAATATTATGGAGGCTGTGAAAATGACCAGACTATCCTTATCGGAAATAAGTAAACTAAATATTCCAAACTGTGAAGATGACCATATTACCCTTAATGTAAATTAGTGCAATACTGTGAAAATGAACAAACTCCCTTATTGAAAATGACCATATTACCCTTACTAGAAATTATTGCAACAAATATCATGGAGACTATGAAAATGACTGAACTGCCCTTATCAAAAATAAGTAAAGTAAATATTATAGTCTATGAAAATCACCATTTTATCTTAGTGGAAATAAGTACAATAAATGTTATGGAGACCGTGAAAATGACCAGACTACCCTTATCGGAAATAAGTAAAGTAAATATTGCAAACTTTGAAAATGACCATATTACCCTGAATGGAAATTAGTGCAGTAAATATTATGGAGACTGTGAAAATGACTAGACTATCCTTACCGTAAATAAGTAAAGTAAATATTACAGATTGTGAAAATGACCATATTACCCTTTGGAAATAAGTGCAGTAAATATTATGGAGACTGTGAAAACGACCATTTTAACCTTACGGCCGTAAGGGTAAAATGGTCATTTTCCGGTTAGGGTAAAACTGTCATTTTCACAGTATATAATATTTACTTAACTTATTGCATTAATTTCTAGTAAGGGTAATTTGGTCATTTTCACTGTCAGTGATATTTATTTTACTTATTTCCGATAAGTGTAGTCTGGTCAATTTGACATTCTCCATAACATTTATTGCACTTATTTCCCCTAAGGGTAAAATGGTCAATTTAGCAGACTGTAATATTTACTTAACTCATATCCGATAAGGGTGGTCTGGTCATTTTCACAGTCTCCATAATATTTATTGCACTTATTCGCAGTAAGGGTAGTATGGTCATTTTTATTGTCTGTAATATTCACTTTACTTATTTCCGATAAGGATAGTCTGGTCATTTTGACAGTCTCATAATATTTATTGCACTTATTTCCAATAAGGGTAAAATAGTCATTTTCACACTCTGTAATATTTACTTTACTTATTTTTGATAAGGGTAGTCTGGTCATTTTCACAGTTTGTGTGATATTTATTGCACTTATTTTCAATAAGGGTAGTTTGGTCATTTTGAAAGTCTCCATAACATTTGTTGCACTTATTTCCCCTAAGGGTGAAATGGTCATTTTAGCAGACTGTAATATTTACTTTACTCATATCCAATAAGGGTGGTCTGGTCATTTTCACAGTCTCCATCATATTTATTGCACTTATTTCCAGCAAGAGTAGTATGGTCATTTTCAGTGTCTGTAATATTCACATTACTTATTTCCGATAAGGATAGTCTGGTCATTTTAACAGTCTCCATAATATTTATTGCACTTATTTCCAATAAGGGTAAAATAGTCACTTTCACAGTCTGTAATATTTACTTTACTTATTTTTGATAAGGTAGTCTGGTCATTTTCACAGTCTCCATAATATTTATTTCACTAATATCCAGTAAGGGTAATATAGTCATTTTCACAGTCTGTGTGATATTTATTGCACTTATTTCTAATAAGGGTTGTTTGGTCATTTTAACAGTTTCCACAATATTTATTGCACTTACTTCCCGTAAGGGTAAAATAGTCATTTTCACAGTCTATAATATTTACTTTACTTATTTTTGATAAGGGCAGTTTGGTCATTTTCATTGTCTCTGTGATATTTATTGACGTATTTCTAGTAAGGGTAATATGGTCATTTTCACAATCTGTAATATTTACTTTAGTTATTGCCGATAAGGGTAGTATGGTCATTTTAACTGTCTCCATGATATTTATTGCACTAATTCCTAGTAAGGGTAATATGGTCATTTCACTGTCTGTGTGATATTTATTGCACTTATTTCTAGTAAGGGTAATATGGTCATTTTCACAATATGTATTATTTATTTCACTTATTTCCAATAAGGGTAGTGTGGTCATTTTCACCATCTCCAAGATATTTATTGAACTAATTTCTAGTATGGGAAATATGGTCATTTTCACTGTTTGTACTTTTTACTTTATTTATTTCCGATAAGGGTAATATGGTCATTTGCTTAATCTATAATATTTACATTACTTATTTCCGATAAGGGTAGTCTGGTCATTTTCACTCTAACAATCTTTGAACCTATGATGTTCGAATCTGATATATTTCGCCTTCAGTTCATCCGAACGAGAAACTCAGGACTAACTCTACAATCTTTGAACCTGTGATGTTCGAATCTGATAAATTTCGTCGTTAGTTCATCCGAACGATAAACTCAGGTCAAACTCTAGCAATCTTTGAACATGTGATGTTCGAATCTGATATATTTCGTCTTCAGTTCATCCGAACGAGAAACTCAGGTCTAACTCTATCAATCTTTGAACCTGTGATGCTCGAATCTGATATATTTCATCTTCAGTTCATCCGAACGAGAAACTCAGGTCTAACTCTAGCAATCTTTGAACCTGTGATGTTCGAATCTGATATATTTCGTCTTCAGTTCATCCGAACGAGAAACTCAGGTCTAACTCTAGTAATCTTTGAACCTGTGATGTTAAATTCTTATATATTTCGTCTCCAGTTCATCCGAACGAGAAACTCAGGGCTAACTCTAGTAATCTTTGAATCTGTGATGTTCAATTCTGACATAATTCGTCTGCAGTTCATCCGAACGAGAAACTCGGGTCTAACTCTAGTAATCTTTGAATCTGTGATGTTCAATTCTGATATATTTTGTTTCCAGTTCATCCGGACGAGAAACTCGGGTCTAACTCTAGTAATCTTTGAACCGGTGATGTTCAGTTTTGATATATTATGTCTCCAGTTCATCCGAACGAGAAACTCAGGTAAAACTCTAGTAATCTTTGAACCTGTGATGTTCAATTCTGATATATATCGTCTCCAGTTCATCCAAACGAGAAACTCGGGTCTAACTCTAGTAATCTTTGAACCTGTGATGTTCAATTTTGATATATTTCATCTTCAGTTCATCCGAACGAGAAACTCAGGTCTAACTCTAGTAATCTTTGAATCTGTGATGTTCAATTCTGATATATTTCGTCTCCAGTTCATCCGAACGAGAAACTCAGGTATAACTCTAGTAATCTTTGGACCTGTGATGTTAAATTCTGATATATTTTGTATCCAGTTCATCCGAACGAGAAACTCAGGTCTAACTCTAGTAATCTTTGAATCTGGGATATTCAAATCTGATAAATTTCTTCTCCAGTTCATCGAACGAGAGAGTCAGGTCTAACTCTTGTAATCTTTGAACCTGGGATGTTCCATTCTGATAAATTTCATCTTCAGTTCACCAGAATGAGAAACTCATGTCCAACTCTAGTAATCATTGAACCTGGGATGTTCAAATTTGATAAATCTCATCTTCAGTTCACCCGAATGAATCTAATTGTGTTTCAAACTTTGCATTAAGCCACGGTTTGCAAACTTTGCATTCCTTAGATCATAAATGTTTCAGTTCATGAGTATGAGAATCAGTCCATCCGAATGAGAGACTCAGGTCTAACTCTAGTAATATTTGAACCCGAGATGATAACAGCAGATATAATCCATCATCGGTTCATCCAAATGAGAGACTCGGGTCTAACTCTAGTAATATCTGAACCCGAGATGGTATGATCAGATAAAATCCATCTTCAGTTCATTCGAATGAGAGACTCAGGTCTGAGTCTAGTAATATTTGAATCTGGGATATTCAAATCTGATATATTTCCTCTCCAGTTCATCCGAATGAGAGACTCAAGTCTAAGTCTAGTAATCTTTGAACCTGGGATGTTCAAATATGATATATTTTTCTCTTTAGTTCATCCGAATGAGAGACTCGGGTCTAAGTCTAGTAATCTTTGAACCCGGGATGTTCAAATCTGATATATTTCCTCTCCAGTTCATCCGAATGAGAGACTCAGGTCTAAGTCTAGTAATCTTTGAACCTGGGATGTTCAAATCTAAAATATTTTCTCTATAGTTCATCCGAATGAGAGACTCAGGTCTAAGTCTAGTAATCTTTGAACCTGGGATGTTCAAATCTAAAATATTTTCTCTATAGTTCATCCGAATGAGAGACTCAGGTCTAAGTCTAGTAATATTTGAACCTGTGATGTTCAATTTTGATATATTTCATCTTCAGTTCATCCGAACGAGAAACTCAGGTCTAACTCTAGTAATCTTTGAATCTATGATGTTCAATTCTGATATATTTCGTCTCCAGTTCATCCGAACGAGAAACTCAGGTATAACTCTAGTAATCTTTGGACCTGTGATGTTAAATTCTGATATATTTCGTATCCAGTTCATCCTAACGAGAAACTCAGGTCTAACTCTAGTAATCTTTGAATCTGGGATGTTCAAAACTGAAAAATTTCTTCTCCAGTTCATCGAACGAGAGACTCAGGTCTAACTCTTGTAATCTTTGAACCTGGGATGTTCCATTCTGATAAATTTCATCTTCAGTTCACCAGAATGAGAAACTCATGTCCAACTCTAGTAATCATTGAACCTGGGATGTTCAAATTTGATAAATCTCATCTTCAGTTCACCCGAATGAGAAACTCGGGTCCAACTCTAGTAATATTTGAACCTGGGATGTTCAAGTCTGATAAATTTCATCCTTAGTTCACCCGAATGAGAAACTCGGTTCCAACTCCAGTAATCTTTGAACCTGGGATGTTCCAACCCCATACCTTAAACAAACCCTTTTTTCGTCAACTTCGAGGCATGAACCTGGCTCCAAATTCGAAACCTGGCGGTAAGTGGACTACTATAAGTCGGAAACTTCGTAAGAACGATGAATCCAATCATATAAAGGAAAGATTCCTTTGGAATATTCCCCCAAACCTTAAACAGACCCCTTTTCGTCAACTTCGAGGCATGAACCTGGCTCCGAGATCAAAACCTAGCGGTAAGTGGACTACTATAAGTCAGAAACTTCGTAAGAATGATGAATCCAACCATATAATTAACCGAATTTAGCCACATGAATATTTTTAAATTAACCATATTTATCTAACACTTCTAGATCAAATATGATGATCAGTCAATCATGAAAGATAATCAAATGAATCTAATTGTGTTTCAAACTTTGCATTAAGCCACGGTTTGCAAACTTTGCATTCCTTAGATCTTAAATGTTTCAGTTCATGAGTATGAGAATCAGTCCATCCGAATGAGAGATTCAGGTCTAACTCTAGTAATATTTGAACCCGAGATGATAACAGCAGATATAATCCATCATCAGTTCATCCAAATGAGAGACTCGGGTCTAACTCTAGTAATATCTGAACCCGAGATGGTATGATCGGATAAAATCCATCTTCAGTTCATTCGAATGAGAGACTCAGGTCTGAGTCTAGTAATATTTGAATCTGGGATATTCAAATCTGATATATTTCCTCTCCAGTTCATCCGAATGAGAGACTCAAGTCTAAGTCTAGTAATCTTTGAACCTGGGATGTTCAAATCTGATATATTTTTCTCTTTAGTTCATCTGAATGAGAGACTCGGGTCTAAGTCTAGTAATCTTTGAACCCGGGATGTTCAAATCTGATATATTTCCTCTCTAGTTCATCCGAATGAGAGACTCAGGTCTAAGTCTAGTAATCTTTGAACCTGGGATGTTCAAATCTAAAATATTTTCTCTATAGTTCATCCGAATGAGAGACTCAGGTCTAAGTCTAGTAATCTTTGAACCTGAGATGTTCAAACCTGATATATTTCCTCTATTGTTCTTTCGAATAAGAGACTTAGGTCTAATTCTAGTAACCTTTGAACCTGAGATGTTCAAATCTGATATATTTCCTTTCCAGTTCATCCGAAAGAGAGACTCAGGTCTAAGTATAGTAATCTTTGAGCCAGGGATTTTCAAATCTGATATCTTTCCTCTCCAGTTCATCCGAATGAGGAACTCAGGTCTAATTCTAGAAACTCGGGCATATCTATATGTTGATGGTGGTTTTTAGCTTAGGGTTAAAATCGTAAAACCTTAGTCAGACAGTGACGTCACACTTGAGTAATAATGTCGCCACTAGCACATTTATTAAGGCATGCCAACCATGGCAGCCGCACCACCGTGCCAATGGCATGCCATGCCAGCCGCACCACCGTGCCAATGGCATGCCATGCCAGCCACATCTCTACACCAAAGGCATGCCAACAATGCCGGCCGCATCACCATGCCAATGGCATGCCATGCCAGCCACATCTCCGCGCCAAAGGCATGCCAACCATGCCGGGCGCACCACCATGTCAATGGCATGCCATACCAGCCACATCTCCGCGTCAAAGGAATGCCAACTATGCCAGCCGCACCACCATGCCAATGGCATGCCATGCCAGCCAAATCTTCGCGCCAAAGGCATGCCAACCATGCCGGCCGCACCACGGTGCCAATGGCATGACATGCCAGCCACATCTCCGTGCCAAAGGCATGCCAACCATGCCCGCCGCACCACCGTGCCAATGGCATGCCATGCCAGCCACATCTCCGCGCCAAAGGCATGCCAACCATGTCGGCCGCACCACGGTGCCAATGGCATGCCATGCCAGCCACATCTCCGCGCCAAAGGCATTCCAACCATGCCGGCCGCACCATCGTGCCAATGGCATGCCATGCCAGCCACATCTCCGTGCCAAAGTCATTCCAACCATGTCGGCGGCACCACCGTGCCAATGGCATGCCATGCCAGCCACATCTTCGCGCCAAAGGAAAGCCAACCATGCCGGCCGCACCACCGTGCCAATGGCATGCCATGCCAGCCACATCTCCGTGCCAAAGGCATGCCAACCATGCCCGCCGCACCACCGTGCCAATGGCATGCCATTTTATCCACATCTCCGTGCCAAAGGAATTCCAACCATGTCGGCCGCACCACCGTGACAATGGCATGTCATGCCAGCCACATCTCCGCGCCAACGACATGCCGACCATGCCAGCCGCACCAATGTGCCAATGTCATGCCATGCCAGCCACATCCCCGCGCCAAAGGCATACCAACCATGCCAGCCGCACCATAGTGCCAATGACATGCCATGCCAGCCACACCGACGCACCAAAGACATGCCGGTCATGCCTCCATTCCGCTGGCTACCAAGCGAAGGGTTGCAACAATCAACGACCACCCTTCCTTCTGAGATGCAAATCTCAGCCGTCCAAGTTCGCCACCAAACGCGTGGCAAATTTTGGCACAATGCCAAGACCTACTTTTGGCCGCGCCTAAACTATGCCAAAACCATAAATGTTGGTCGCGCCTAAAACTGTGCCAAAATCCTAGCTTGGACGGGCCTAAACCATGCGAAAGCCATGCCGTCCATGTCTCCATGCCACTGGCTACCAAACGAAGGGTTGCAACAATCAACGTCCACCCTTCCTTCTGAGATGCAAATCTCAGCCGTACAAGTTCGCCACCAAGCACGTGGCAACTTTTGTCCCAATGCCAAGCCCTAATTTTGGCCGCGCCTAAACTATGCCAAAACCCTAAATTTTGGTCGCGCCTAAAACTATGCCAAAATCCTAGCTTAGACGCGCCTAAACCATGCCAAAGCCATGCCGACCATGTCTCCATGTCGCTGGCTGCCAAACGAAGGGTTGCAATAATCAATGACCAACTTTCCTTCTGAGAGGAAAATCTCAGCCGTCCAAGTTCGCCACCAAACGCGTGGCAAATTTCAGCCCAATGCCAAGCCCTAATTTTGGCCGCGCCTAAACTATGCCAAAACCCTAATTTTGGCCGCCTAAAACTATGCCAAAATCCTAGCTTGGACGCACCTAAAACATGCCAAAGCCATACCGGCCATGCAACCATGCCGTTGGCTGCCTAACGGAAGGTCGCAACAATCGACGACTATCCTTCCTCCTGAGATGTAGATCTCAACCGTACAAACTTTCCACCAAACGAATTGTGGCAATCTCTTGGCTACGGTGCCAAAACCCTAATTTTTCCACGGTGCCAAAGCCCTAATTTTGCCACGCCAAAGCCATGCAATCCATGCCTCCATGCCGTTGGCTGCCAAACGGAAGGTTGCAACAATCAACGGCTATCCTTCCCCCTGAGATACATATCTCAGCCGTACAAACTTGCCACCAATCGACTTGTGGCAACCTTTGGCTGCACTGCCAACTCTTTGGCAATGACACACGCTTAGCCATGCCAATTATTTGGTCATGACACCAAACCCTAATTATCCACGCCAAGAGCATGCACAATCCATGCCAGCACCGTGGACACGCCACTGGCTACCAACGGAAGGTAACCACAATCAACGGCTAACCTTCCTCTCAAGATGCAAAATCTCGGCCGTCGAAAGTCACCACCGAACCGGCAAGCCTCTCAATCTTAACTTGCCAAACAATATCAACATGCTACACGTTTTCCACGAAAACACTCGAAACATCAAAACATGTCACAAACTGGGGGATGCTCATCAGGGTATTGGTCTGGCGGTTTACAGCGTGCGGCGTAACTACGCCCGTTACAAGAAAGTGTCATAAGAGTGAGGCGATTAGTAAATACAAGGAGTAATGGTGAAACGTTTCCTTCATTATGGAAACATCAATTCCAGGCGTTACCCATTTCCGCTTTCTTCCATTTACTCAACCGTTTCCACTTTTTACGAGACCATGGTACGTTTCTTGCGACATTTATAAATAGGTCTCACCTATTTCCACCAAACACAAGTTTTGGTCAGGAGCATATGGTGGACCCGGGAAAGCGTATAAAATTGAAGTGAAATGAAACGGGCCTACAGTAATACCGCAAGTGCACGGTCGTCAGTTGTAGCTCGTGCAAGTACGGGTCGATCCACAGAGACTGGGGGTGTTTTGTAGTGTTTAGCTATTTTGGGCTCTAATTTGCTATTGGGCTTTGGTAACTTCTAGGCACAGTGGGCTTGGCTTTGGTTTTGAAGTGCACTGGGCTCTTGATTGAGTTTGTGCTTTGGCCTTATTCTATAAGAATGAACTGGGCTTTGGGCCTTTGGACTACAGATGGACTGAACTGAGCCTTGGGCACCTTAACAGTGATATGGGATTTTGCTTCACCCTAGCAATGAGCTGGGATTTTGGCCTTAACCTAACAGTCTACAATGACAAAAAAAACAGAGAACAAACCAGGAAGGACAAAAAAAAAACAATGGCAAAGAAAGAACAGTGAAGGTAAAGAAACAGTAGTGAAGAGTAACAAAGATATAGTGTATCAAAGAGTGACAGTGAAATGAAAACAGAAAAGAAACAGAGAAAGAAAACAGATGAAGTGAATAAGAAAACAGTGAGACAAAAAAACTAAAGTGGCAGTGGTAAAGACAATGAAACAATGGAATCATATACAATGGAAGTGAAATGGTGATTGTTAACAGTGGCAAAGTGCCAACGAAGCAAAGTAAGTTACAAAAGAAAGTGGTAAAAGAAAGGTGGCAGTGAAGATGATGTGAAGCAATGGTATTGAAGTAAACCAAGGCTATGAGCCAAGGGCAGTGGAGATGGTGAAGGTGAGCAAGAACAAAAAAAATGAAAGGCAAAGTTGGGAGCCTAGGCATACAACTAGAGTGGGAAGAGAACCAGTTTGCTCACAGTCACTAGTGTGCACTAGTTTCTCCCCACTGCTCAATCAATCCAATGCTTCAAAGGCTTTAGCCTAACATTCACACAAAACAGTAAACATCACAGAGATAACATAGTAACATACACAAATCAGGAGCATTTACAGTGAAATTAAACAGTGCAACATTCTAATTAAACTATCCTAACATAGATTAAACAATGAAACATTAACAAAATTTACAAAATAAAATTAACAGTAACACAGACAATTAACAGCAAACACTAAGAATAAAATTGAAAATTGAAATTAACTGAATTTGAATTAAAACTAACCTAAACATGGAATTAAACAATAAAGTATGGAATTGAAATTTGGACAGTGGCAGCAAATGAAGAACCCTAAATTAACAGAACCCTAACTGTTTATGAAATTGAAATTAGAATTTTACAAACTAAAATTAAACCTAATTGGTAACTTGGCTAGTCCAAGAACACCCTTCTCTCTACACATCAGTTGCCTTTTATAGTTTTACAAAAAAATACAAACCCTAATTCGAAACCCTAAAATTTTGGGGAAAATCAAATTCTCTCACCAATTTTCTGAATTGAGCTCGACCCATGCTTTGGGTATGTCCCCTCTGCTCTTCTGAAGCTTTTCCTGCCCTCAATTTTGTACTGCAACCCTAGCTCGAGTTGTTTCATCAACTCCACACCAAGGTCAGAGAGATGTGGGTTTGAAAAAGCAACTAGGCTAGAGGGTTGGAGAAAGTGATGTTGTCGGGTGGTTGTGGTGGTGGTGTGGTTCGAGAAGAAGGTGTAGCTGGTGGAGGTGATGGAGTTGCAGAGCAGCTCTCTGTTGTTTGGGAAGAAGAGAGGAAGAACCCGATGGAGAAGAAGGGTCCGTTTGGTTGGGTAATAAGGTTCGGTGACTAGGGTGTGAAGCAGGGATAGCGAACTTTGATGACATCGAGTAAAGAGCGTTGGATGATCCCATATAGATTGAATCGAACGGATACGATGGAGAGGTATGTGGCGACCGTTGGATTATGAGATACAACAAAATTGACGACACCAGATGGAGTTAGGTGTTGTAGTGTTAAGCGGAAATATCGAGGTTTGATGCGCAGGCAAAGAAGCGACCGTAGGATCTAAATGTGATCTAATCTGAAGGCTTGGAATTTAGGTACTATGGTGTTTTGCAGGGACTTCAGATTTTGATGAACGATGAAGAAGCGACCATTGGATGATGAGATGGATCCGATCTAACGGCTGAGAATGGAGGCGGGTATGGATATAGAAAATGGGTTTGGGTAAGGGTTTTGGGCCTCGGGTATGCCAAGCCCATATCTTCTTTAAGAACAATTCTTCCTTCTTGAGCCCATTTCTAGCCTTTAGGTCTTGTGCACAACATTCTTCGCGGCTTCCTTGTGTAATTCCTCCCGGCTTTTCACTACTTTTCTGCTCTTTTCCGCTCTGCTATTCATCCAAACTTTATTTATTACCTAAAAATGCAAAATTAAGTAAGAAAAATATTTATTCTTGAAAACAATGAAAATACAGAATATGGGATAAAATGTAGAATTAATGCACAAAAGATGAGTTAAATGCCAACAAAAAGGGATAAATATATACAATATTTGGCACTCATCAAATACCCCCAAACCTGAATTTTACTTGTCCTCAAGTAAAACAAAACTAAGGAAATCCTACCTATACCACTGTCGCTGGTCTCTCGAATGCATTTAGCGTATGCACTAAGCCTTTTAAACCACTAAGTGTCCCTAGTGGACGAGTTGAAGTCTCGTGAAGGTTTGCTTAGAACGTACCTACAAATTTCTAGGTCAAAATATAAGCTCAGATTCCATCAAATGTGACATGTGCAAGTCAGTTAAGCTCACAGCAAAATGGAGATGTCAATCTAGCTATCGAAGGCACAATCCTAGCACTGATAACAAATAAAGACATGTGATAAGAGTGTAAAGTGTATCTACACATGTGTAAAGAAAGATCGGATGTTATGACTACTAATCACCAAGAGATAGTTTCTCAGGCTAAGAACCAAGGTCGAAATCTAGCTAGCTGTCCGGACTTTACGAGAATTGTGAATGAGTTGGAGGTATTTCACAATTACTCGCGTTGTACATCAATGGCATACACCCTTCCTTGCTTATTACAATAAAACATAAAAGATGACTCTTTACATGACTCTTATTTACATTGACTACTCTCTTTTATTTTTGGAACAAGAGAGAATGGAATTGATAAATACTTGATTTTTTTGTATTTTTCTGAATATATACATCGTTTTTTTTTTGTTTTTTTTTTGCACAAGAACTTGAAATTGATTTTTACATATGGTAGCTCTTTTGATATATAACAAAAAGAAACAAAAAAATTACATGACACTTTGCAAGAGGTAGCCCTTTTTGATGCACCCAGTTAAATTCGATGGTTGTCTTTCTTAATGTAACCTCCACCTTCTATCCCAACCAACCAAAGAACAAGCTAGTCAAGTTTCGTTCAGTATTCTAAAGTGATTGGCAATCGTGACTTCCTATCAAACACCTTGAAGATCGAGGCCATACATGTATTGGTAGATCGTGCGCGTGCAAATTTCTTATCACTATGTGAATTGTGCTAGAATCAGGGTGCCTAAATATCTAGACTAAGACTCCTAATAATTACATATTTGCACAAGAGTCAACATTTCAAGGTAAATGAGCTCCATTTTTATTTTTTTTTTTTCAATTTTTTTTAATTTTTTTTTAATTTTTTTTTCATTTTTTTTTTTTTTGGAATTTTTCAATTTTTTCAAAAAGATGGAGTTTTGTTTTCAATTATGGCATATTATCAAAGTATCTACTTTTCACCCCCAAACCTAAACTAAACATTGTCCTCAATGTTTCAAAATATGAACAAAATTATAATACAACATATGAAGAGGATCATGTTGAGTAGAGAAAAAGGAAAGAGAATACCCGATTTCGGCGAAAGCAATATTAGAACTCCGTTATTCAAGGCAAAATCCAACATATGTCAGCCGAGATCATATTGGATTAGCAAAATATATACAAAAGGAAAAAAGGGTTTTTAAGAAATTTTATCTACTGGATTATATACAAAAAATTCACCATACACTAACAATCTAAAGAGTTGAGGATCAACCCAAAAGACAAAGTGTAGAGGTTTCAACAGCTTCACAAATATAACAGAAATGAACGCAAGTGAACTGTGAAACAAAATGAGCTACCCCCAAACCTGGATTTTCAACGGATAAATTTTGAAACAAAATCTCGCAGTTTGGGGGTTCATCATGCACAAGGTCTAGCTCGAAATGAACTGTGCTAGGGACGGGCAAACATGCTAATTCCAACTGTGGTTCCTCAAATGTATTATACTTAGAAGCAAAATAGTCCAAGAGGACTTGGGAAGCACACAGTTCCAAACCTAGATTGGGATTCTCAGAAAATTGGTTTGACAATATGGGTACAAACCAAATCTAGGTTGGGTGGAAGGCCATCAGATTGTGACTATGTAGGAATAGGCACATCATTATTAATCACATCAACATCTCCTAAGTCTTCTACACGTGTCACAACATGCTCACAATCATAAACAAATGGCAAGATCACAATCAGAGTCATCAACATCATCAACAGATTCATTCTCATGCATCGGCAAATCAGGAGAAATATCACAATGTGACCTAGGTAGAGAATCAGACACATCAAATATATTTTCATGCATATTAGTGTCTACAGAAGATTCAACTATTCCTATGTCATGCTCATCTTCACAGAATAATTGTACGAATCCCATGTCAATATCAAAATCATATGAATTACAATGAGTATTAGAAAGAACAACATGCATGAAGGTCGAGGGCGAGAAGCCATATGTTTTTGAACCAACAGGTTCCACAATATTTTCATGTTCTTCTAACATATCATCATAATCATCATAATCATCATCATGGTAGCATGCATATTGGTCCTCATTAACAGTGGTGGTGTCATTAGTCGATTCATGTTCCTCTAAATTAGGTTCATATTCAACATTATTTACATGAATGGGACTAGACACTTCATTAGGGACAACATACATTTCCTCATGAATTTCCTCCTTTTGTAGGTGAAGCAAAATCTGATCTAAATATGCATGAATTCGTGATGTAGATCTATCATAGTCTTGCTTGCAGAGTCTTAAAGCTTCTGTGGTGGAGTCTAAATTCATGGGAGTACCAAATTCTTCATGTTCAAATTGTGGTGAATGGTACATGTGTGCATGGTCATTAGGGTTTACAAAATATTGATCGCAACCCTCAAAGGATTGATTATGGTCCCAATGACTACCATTCTCACAATTTATGGGCATTTCATACCTTGGATTTTCTCTAGATTGCCTAAAATTATGCAAAATATGACAATTCTCAACAGGGTGGTCTAAACTACCACATGCGGGACATGCATAGATTTCAGGTTGCCTAAGAAAATTAGATGTGACAGATTCCTCATGTGATTGCATTTCTAAAGCTGTGATTCGAGCTTCTATTTGATCCATAAGTGATGATTGTGTGAGTGAGGCTCTAGCAGAATGTTCATTTTCACGTTGCGATGAATGATGCATGTATGAATAGTCATTAGGGTTCATGTATTGCGGCTCGGGACTTTGAAAATGTCCATAATAATTCCTATAACTATTGACATCATGGAATGGGGGAGGATCACAATGTGAATTTGGCCCGTAAGCAAGTTCTCTAAGTGTTTTGTTTCCACTCCCCGAAGCAGGCCAAAATCTAGACATGATTGGCTCAAAAGCTAAGTAACTATGTACAAAGCTCAAAATTTGGTTTTTAAGGGTTTGGATTTTTGGGAAAATTTGGTTTTTGGGAACATTTGGTTTGGTTTTTATGGGAGCATTTGGTTTTAATGGGATGGAGAAAGAAGAAAAAATTTGGTTGTTAATGGGAGCAAAATAAAATTTGGTTTTGAATGGGAGCAAGTAAATTTTTTTTTTTTTTTTTTAAAAAAGAAAATAAAATTTGGTTTTTGAATGGGAGCAAGCCCACTGTTGGTTTTGTGTTTGCTTTGGCTCAGCTGGTTTGAAAACGTTTGGTGAAACTGAGTCCAAAATCTCGGCCTAGAATTTGGGTACTCGGCCCACTAACGAGTTAACCTAGCGTGATCGGTTACAAGCTCAGCTGGGTTTAAAAACCCAGAATACAAAATACAAGTCCAAATTAAACAAGCTCACAAAAATTAAATACAAGCCCAAATTAAACAAACAAGCCCACAGAAATTAATTACAAACCCAACAGAAAATAAAAAGCCCAAAAATTGGCTTTAATATTACAAGCCCACAATTAAAAATTGGAAGCCCACAATTCGGGTTCTCTTAAATGGGTTACCTTTTAAGCACAGCCCAGCTGCTCTGATATTGTTGCAAAAACCCAGTTGGGCTTTGGTTCTTTTCCTTGGTGGCGTCCCAGCAGAGGAAAAACTGGTTCAGAACAGCAGGTCCAACAGCAAATGAAGTGAAGCAGATGCAGATGCAAATGCTATGCAGTGAAATGCAAAAATAGCTAATAAAACTACAAGAAAAACACAGCACCAATCCCCGGCAGCGGCGCCAAAAACTTGGTGGACCCGGGAAAGCGTATAAAATTGAAGTGAAATGAAAACGGGCCTACAGTAATACCGCAAGTGCACGGTCGTCAGTTGTAGCTCGTGCAAGTACGGGTCGATCCACAGAGACTGGGGTGTTTTGTAGTGTTTAGCTATTTTGGGCTCTAATTTGCTATTGGGCTTTGGTAACTTCTAGGCACAGTGGGCTTGGCTTTGGTTTTGAAGTGCACTGGGCTCTTGATTGAGTTTGTGCTTTGGCCTTATTCTATAAGAATGAACTGGGCTTTGGGCCTTTGGACTACAGATGGACTGAACTGAGCCTTGGGCACCTAACAGTGATATGGGGCTTTTGCTTCACCCTAGCAATGAGCTGGGCTTTTGGCCTTAACCTAACAGTCTACAATGACAAAAAAAACAGAGAACAAACCAGGAAGGACAAAAAAAAAACAATGGCAAAGAAAGAACAGTGAAGGTAAAGAAACAGTAGTGAAGAGTAACAAAGATATAGTGTATCAAAGAGTGACAGTGAAATGAAAACAGAAAAGAAACAGAGAAAGAAAACAGATGAAGTGAATAAGAAAACAGTGAGACAAAAACACTAAAGTGACAGTGGTAAAGACAATGAAACAATGGAAGCATATACAATGGCAGTGAAATGGTGATTGTTAACAGTGGCAAAGTGCCAACGAAGCAAAGTAAGTTACAAAAGAAAGTGGTAAAAGAAAGGTGGCAGTGAAGATGATGTGAAGCAATGGTATTGAAGTAAACCAAGGCTATGAGCCAAGGGCAGTGGAGATGGTGAAGGTGAGCAAGAACAAAAAAAATGAAAGGCAAAGTTGGGAGCCTAGGCATACAACTAGAGTGGGAAGAGAACCAGTTTGCTCACAGTCACTAGTGTGCACTAGTTTCTCCCCACTGCTCAATCAATCCAATGCTTCAAAGGCTTTAGCCTAACATTCACACAAAACAGTAAACATCACAGAGATAACATAGTACATACACAAATCAGGAGCATTTACAGTGAAATTAAACAGTGCAACATTCTAATTAAACTATCCTAACATAGATTAAACAATGAAACATTAACAAAATTTACAAAATAAAATTAACAGTAACACAGACAATTAACAGCAAACACTAAGAATAAAATTGAAAATTGAAATTAACTGAATTTGAAATTAAAACTAACCTAAACATGGAATTAAACAATAAACAGTATGTTGAAATTGTGAGCAGTGGCAGCAAATGAAACCCTAAATTAACAGAACCCTAACTGTTTATGAAATTGAAATTAGAATTTTACAAACTAAAATTAAACCTAATTGGTAACTTGGCTAGTCCAAGAACACCCTTCTCTCTACACATCAGTTGCCTTTTATAGTTTCAACAAAAATACAAACCCTAATTCGAAACCCTAAAATTTTGGGGAAAATCAAATTCTCTCACCAATTTTCTGAATTGAGCTCGACCCATGCTTTGGGTATGTCCCCTCTACTCTTCTGAAGTTTTTCCTGCCCTCAATTTTGTACTGCAAACCCTAGCTCGAGTTGTTTCATCAATCACTCCACAACCTAGGTCAGAGAGATGGGTTTGAAAAAGCAACTAGGCTAGAGGGTTGGAAAGTGATGTTGTCGGGTGGTTTGTGGTGTTGGTGGTGTGGTTCGAGAAGAAGGTGTAGCTGGTGGAGTGTGATGGAGTTGCAGAGAAGCTCTCTGTTGTTTGGGAAGAGAGGAAGAACCCGATGGAGAAGAAGGGTCCGTTTGGTTGGGTAATAGGGTTCGGTGACTAGGGTGTGAAGCAGGGATAGCGAACTTTGATGCATCGAGTAAAGAGCGTTGGATGATCCCATATAGATTGAATCGAACGGATACGATGGAGAGGTATGTGGCGACCGTTGGATTATGAGATACAACAAAATTGACGACACCAGATGGAGTTAGGTGTTGTAGTTTTAAGGTGGAAATATCGAGTTTTGATGCGCAGGCAAAGAAGCGACCGTAGGATCTAAATGTGATCTAATCTGAAGGCTTGGAATTTAGGTACTATGGTGTTTTTGCAGGGGACTTCAGATTTTGATGAACGATGAAGAAGCGACCATTAGATGATGAGATGGATCCGATCTAACGGCTGAGAATGGAGGCGGGTATGGATATAGAAAATGGGTTTTGGTAAGGGTTTTGGGCCTCGGGTATGCCAAGCCCATATCTTCTTTAAGAACAATTCTTCCCTTCTTGAGCCCATTTCTAGCCTTTAGGTCTTGTGCACAACATTCTTCGCGGCTTCCTTGTGTAATTCCTCCCGGCTTTTCACTACTTTTCTGCTCTTTTCCGCTCTGCTATTCATCCAAACTTTATTTATTACCTAAAAATGCAAAATTAAGTAAGAAAAATATTTATTCTTGAAAACAATGAAATACAGAATATGGGATAAAATGTAGAATTAATGCACAAAAGATGAGTTAAATGCCAACAAAAAGGGATAAATATATACTATTTGGCACTCATCAAATACCCCCAAACCTGAATTTTACTTGTCCTCAAGTAAAACAAAACTAAGGAAATCCTACCTATACCACTGTCGCTGGTCTCTCGAATGCATTTAGCGTATGCACTAAGCCTTTTAAACCACTAAGTGTCCCTAGTGGACGAGTTGAAGTCTCGTGAAGGTTTGCTTAGAACGTACCTACAAAGTTCTAGGTCAAAATATAAGCTCAGATTCCATCAAATGTGACATGTGCAAGTCAGTTAAGCTCACAGCAAAATGGAGATGTCAATCTAGCTATCGAAGGCACAATCCTAGCACTGATAACAAATAAAGACATGTGATAAGAGTGTAAAGTGTATCTACACATGTGTAAAGAAAGATCGGATGTATGACTACTAATCACCAAGAGATAGTTTCTCAGGCTAAGAACCAAGGTCGAAATCTAGCTAGCTGTCCGGACTTTACGAGAATTGTGAATGAGTTGGAGGTATTTCACAATTACTCGCGTTGTACATCAATGGCATACACCCTTCCTTGCTTATTACAAGAAACAACAAAATGACTATTTACATGACTCTTATTTACATTGACTACTCTCTTTTATTTTTGGAACAAGAGAGAATGGAATTGATAAATACTTGATTTTTTTTTTTTTTTTTTTTTTCTGATATATTTTTTTTTTATTTTTTTTTTTTTTTGAATAGGAAACACTTTTGATACATAACAAAGGAAACAAAAGATTACATGACACTTTGCAAGAGGTAGCCCTTTTTGATGCACCCAGTTAAATTCGATGGTTGTCTTTCTTAATGTAACCTCCACCTTCTATCCCAACCAACCAAAGAACAAGCTAGTCAAGTTTCGTTCAGTATTCTAAAGTGATTGGCAATCGTGACTTCCTATCAAACACCTTGAAGATCGAGGCCATACATGTATTGGTAGATCGTGCGCGTGCAAATTTCTTATCACTATGTGAATTGTGCTAGAATCAGGGTGCCTAAATATCTAGACTAAGACTCCTAATAATTACATATTTGCACAAGAGTCAACATTTCAAGGTAAATGAGCTCCATTTTATGTTGTTTTTTTTTTCAATTTTTTTTTCAATTTTTTTTTTATTTTTTTTTTCATTTTTAATTTTTTTTGGAATTTTTTTTTTTCAAAAAGATGGAGTTTTGTTTTCAATTATGGCATATTATCAAAGTATCTACTTTTCACCCCCAAACCTAAACTAAACATTGTCCTCAATGTTTCAAAATATGAACAAAATTATAATACAACATATGAAGAGGATCATGTTGAGTAGAGAAAAAGGAAAGAGAATACCCGATTTCGGCGAAAGCAATATTAGAACTCCGTTATTCAAGGCAAAATCCAACATATGTCAGCCGAGATCATATTGGATTAGCAAAATATATACAAAAGGAACAAAAGGGTTTTTAAGAAATTTTATCTACTGGATTATATACAAAAATTCACCATACACTAACAATCTAAAGAGTTGAGGATCAACCCAAAAGACAAAGTGTAGAGGTTTCAACAGCTTCACACAATATAAAGAAGCGCAAGTGAACGTGTGAAACAAAATGAGCTACCCCCAAACCTGGATTTTCAACGGATAAATTTTGGAAACAAAATCGCGCAGTTTGGGGGTTCATCATGCACAAGGTCTAGCTCGAAATGAACTGTGCTAGGGACGGGCAAACATGCTAATTCCAACTGTGGTTCCTCAAATGTATTATACTTAGAAGCAAAATAGTCCAAGAGGACTTGGGAAGCACACAGTTCCAAACCTAGATTGGGATTCTCAGAAAATTGGTTTGACAATATGGGTACAAACCAAATCTAGGTTGGTGGAAGGCCATCAGATTGTGACATGTAGGAATAGGCACATCATTATTAATCACATCAACATCTCCTAAGTCTTCTACACGTGTCACAACATGCTCACAATCATAAACAAATGGCAAGATCACAATCAGAGTCATCAACATCATCAACAGATTCATTCTCATGCATCGGCAAATCAGGAGAAATATCACAATGTGACCTAGGTAGAGAATCAGACACATCAAATATATTTTCATGCATATTAGTGTCTACAGAAGATTCAACTATTCCTATGTCATGCTCATCTTCACAGAATAATTGTACGAATCCCATGTCAATATCAAAATCATATGAATTACAATGAGTTAGAAAGAACAACATGCATGAAGGTCGAGGGCGAGAAGCCATATGTTTTTGAACCAACAGGTTCCACAATATTTCATGTTCTTCTAACATATCATCATAATCATCATAATCATCATCATGGTAGCATGCATATTGGTCCTCATTAACAGTGGTGGTGTCATTAGTCGATTCATGTTCCTCTAAATTAGGTTCATATTCAACATTATTTACATGAATGGGACTAGACACTTCATTAGGGACAACATACATTTCCTCATGAATTTCCTCCTTTTGTAGGTGAAGCAAAATCTGATCTAAATATGCATGAATTCGTGATGTAGATCTATCATAGTCTTGCTTGCAGAGTCTTAAAGCTTCTGTGGTGGAGTCTAAATTCATGGGAGTACCAAATTCTTCATGTTCAAATTGTGGTGAATGGTACATGTGTGCATGGTCATTAGGGTTTACAAAATATTGATCGCAACCCTCAAAGGATTGATTATGGTCCCAATGACTACCATTCTCACAATTTATGGGCATTTCATACCTTGGATTTTCTCTAGATTGCCTAAAATTATGCAAAATATGACAATTCTCAACAGGGTGGTCTAAACTACCACATGCGGGACATGCATAGATTTCAGGTTGCCTAAGAAAATTAGATGTGACAGATTCCTCATGTGATTGCATTTCTAAAGCTGTGATTCGAGCTTCTATTTGATCCATAAGTGATGATTGTGTGAGTGAGGCTCTAGCAGAATGTTCATTTTCACGTTGCGATGAATGATGCATGTATGAATAGTCATTAGGGTTCATGTATTGCGGCTCGGGACTTTGAAAATGTCCATAATAATTCCTATAACTATTGACATCATGGAATGGGGGAGGATCACAATGTGAATTTGGCCCGTAAGCAAGTTCTCTAAGTGTTTGTTTCCACTCCCCGAAGCAGGCCAAAATCTAGACATGATTGGCTCAAAAGCTAAGTAACTATGTACAAAGCTCAAATTTGGTTTTTAAGGGTTTGGATTTTTGGGAAAATTTGGTTTTTGGGAGACATTTGTTTGGTTTTTAAAATTGGGAAATTTGGTTTTAATGGGATAAAGAAGAAAAAATTTGGTTGTTAAAATGGGAGCAATAAAATTTGGTTTTGAATGGGAGCAAGTAAATTTTTTTTTTTTTTTTTTAAAAGAAAATAAAATTTGGTTTTTGAATGGGAGCAAGCCCACTGTTGGTTTTGTGTTTGCTTTGGCTCAGCTGGTTTGAAAACGTTTGGTGAAACTGAGTCCAAAATCTCGGCCTAGAATTTGGGTACTCGGCCCACTAACGAGTTAACCTAGCGTGATCGGTTACAAGCTCAGCTGGGTTTAAAAACCCAGAATACAAAATACAAGTCCAAATTAAACAAGCTCACAAAAATTAAATACAAGCCCACAAATTAAACAAACAAGCCCACAGAAATTAATTACAAACCCAACAGAAAATAAAAAGCCCAAAAATTGGCTTTAATATTACAAGCCCACAATTAAAAATTGGAAGCCCACAATTCGGGTTCTCTTAAATGGGTTACCTTTTAAGCACAGCCCAGCTGCTCTGATATTGTTGCAAAAACCCAGTTGGGCTTTGGTTCTTTTCCTTGGTGGCGTCCCAGCAGAGGAAAAACTGGTTCAGAACAGCAGGTCCAACAGCAAATGAAGTGAAGCAGATGCAGATGCAAATGCTATGCAGTGAAATGCAAAAATAGCTAATAAAACTACAAGAAAAACACAGCACCAATCCCCGGCAGCGGCGCCAAAAACTTGGTGGACCCGGGAAAGCGTATAAAATTGAAGTGAAATGAAACGGGCCTACAGTAATACCGCAAGTGCACGGTCGTCAGTTGTAGCTCGTGCAAGTACGGGTCGATCCACAGAGACTGGGGGTGTTTTGTAGTGTTTAGCTATTTTGGTCTCTAATTTGCTATTGGGCTTTGGTAACTTCTAGGCACAGTGGGCTTGGCTTTGGTTTTGAAGTGCACTGGGCTCTTGATTGAGTTTGTGCTTTGGCCTTATTCTATAAGAATGAACTGGGCTTTGGGCCTTTGGACTACAGATGGACTGAACTGAGCCTTGGGCACCTTAACAGTGATATGGGATTTTGCTTCACCCTAGCAATGAGCTGGGCTTTTGGCCTTAACCTAACAGTCTACAATGACAAAAAAACAGAGAACAAACCAGGAAGGACAAAAAAAAACAATGGCAAAGAAAGAACAGTGAAGGTAAAGAAACAGTAGTGAAGAGTAACAAAGATATAGTGTATCAAAGAGTGACAGTGAAATGAAAACAGAAAAGAAACAGAGAAAGAAAACAGATGAAGTGAATAAGAAAACAGTGAGACAAAAACACTAAAGTGACAGTGGTAAAGACAATGAAACAATGGAAGCATATACAATGGCAGTGAAATGGTGATTGTTAACAGTGGCAAAGTGCCAACGAAGCAAAGTAAGTTACAAAGAAAGTGGTAAAAGAAAGGTGGCAGTGAAGATGATGTGAAGCAATGGTATTGAAGTAAACCAAGGCTATGAGCCAAGGGCAGTGGAGATGGTGAAGGTGAGCAAGAACAAAAAAATGAAAGGCAAAGTTGGGAGCCTAGGCATACAACTAGAGTGGGAAGAGAACTAGTTTGCTCACAGTCACTAGTGAGCACTAGTTTCTCCCCACTGCTCAATCAATCCAATGCTTCAAAGGCTTTAGCCTAACATTCACACAAAACAGTAAACATCACAGAGATAACATAGTAACATACACAAATCAGGAGCATTTACAGTGAAATTAAACAGTGCAACATTCTAATTAAACTATCCTAACATAGATTAAACAATGAAACATTAACAAAATTTACAAAATAAAATTAACAGTAACACAGACAATTAACAGCAAACACTAAGAATAAAATTGAAAATTGAAATTAACTGAATTTGAAATTAAAACAAACCTAAACATGGAATTAAACAATAAAGTATGGAATTGAAATTTGGACAGTGGCAGCAAATGAAGAACCCTAAATTAACAGAACCCTAACTGTTTATGAAATTGAAATTAGAATTTTACAAACTAAAATTAAACCTAATTGGTAACTTGGCTAGTCCAAGAACACCCTTCTCTCTACACATCAGTTGCCTTTTATAGTTTTACAAAAAAATACAAACCCTAATTCGAAACCCTAAAATTTTGGGGAAAATCAAATTCTCTCACCAATTTTCTGAATTGAGCTCGACCCATGCTTTGGGTATGTCCCCTCTACTCTTCTGAAGTTTTTCCTGCCCTCAATTTTGTACTGCAACCCTAGCTCGAGTTGTTTCATCAACTCCACACCTAGGTCAGAGAGATGTGGGTTTGAAAAAGCAACTAGGCTAGAGGGTTGGAGAAAGTGATGTTGTCGGGTGGTTGTGGTGGTGGTGTGGTTCGAGAAGAAGGTGTAGCTGGTGGAGGTGATGGAGTTGCAGAGCAGCTCTCTGTTGTTTGGGAAGAAGAGAGGAAGAACCCGATGGAGAAGAAGGGTCCGTTTGGTTGGGTAATAGGGTTCGGTGACTAGGGTGTGAAGCAGGGATAGCGAACTTTGATGACATCGAGTAAAGAGCGTTGGATGATCCTATATAGATTGAATCGAACGGATACGATGGAGAGGTATGTGGCGACCGTTGGATTATGAGATACAACAAAATTGACGACACCAGATGGAGTTAGGTGTTGTAGTGTTAAGCGGAAATATCGAGGTTTGATGCGCAGGCAAAGAAGCGACCGTAGGATCTAAATGTGATCTAATCTGAAGGCTTGGAATTTAGGTACTATGGTGTTTTGCAGGGACTTCAGATTTTGATGAACGATGAAGAAGCGACCATTGGATGATGAGATGGATCCGATCTAACGGCTGAGAATGGAGGCGGGTATGGATATAGAAAATGGGTTTGGGTAAGGGTTTTTGGCCTCGGGTATGCCAAGCCCATATCTTCTTTAAGAACAATTCTTCCTTCTTGAGCCCATTTCTAGCCTTTAGGTCTTGTGCACAACATTCTTCGCGGCTTCCTTGTGTAATTCCTCCCGGATTTTCACTACTTTTCTGCTCTTTTCCGCTCTGCTATTCATCCAAACTTTATTTATTACCTAAAAATGCAAAATTAAGTAAGAAAAATATTTATTCTTGAAAACAATGAAAATACAGAATATGGGATAAAATGTAGAATTAATGCACAAAAGATGAGTTAAATGCCAACAAAAAGGGATAAATATATACAATATTTGGCACTCATCAGCATACAACACTCAGAAATCACTTATTAGCTTTCGCATCTGTTAGCTTTCCACTTTCTGATACAAGTCGTTAAACAACTACTCTACCCGAATCAACTATTCTGGTCTCCACACTCTCTTCGCTTCCCTCCCTAGACCAACCCTTCTCCTTCACTTTGTGACCGAATCAAGTCTGGAACAGTCATTTCTTGGTTTAGGCCGGATTTGTACAGATTGATCTCTCGAATCAAAGTACTCCCTTGCAGTACATTGTTTAGGGTTTAGACTCGTTTATCACCCACACACTCAAAATTACAAAAATCAGCAGAAACTGTTTTCACCCTCAAACAATTGGCGACCACAGTGGGAGATCGATCTCTCGGTTGCAATATCGATTTACAATTTTCAGTTTCACCTTTCAATTCCGATCTCAAGATGGTAAAATCAAACAATCCGCTCGGGAATCAATGTCTCAGTTATCAGTTATCACAGGACGAGGAGTGACTGGGGACTTATCGCGGTCAGGACGGCGTCACCCATAAAACTACGGCGGACATGCCTATGGCTAGGGTGTGCACCAAGATGGAAGAACAAGCTAAAGGAGGAATGTTGGATTACATACCTAGAGTATGCTCGTTGTGTTGCTACTAGATCCAAGACGAGGGAATAAAACTGATGATACAGGATAAAGAAGATGGGTAGAGCCTTTTATAGGCATGATGTTTTTGGATCTCGAATGGAGGAAGGTTTCCTATTTTTGGTTACACATGGGAAGAGGCAACCGGGACCGCTAGCAACGCTCTATGGCGCCAACAGGCCGTGGACAAGCTAGCGCCAAGAGACCGCCGGCACCATCTCCATGATTCAGCCGACACCATCTCCGCATCCTAGACGGCGGCATCTCCGCGTCTCCTCCACTCCTATCCAGCGCCAGCAGCTTGCATCCTTTCCAGCACCAGCAGCTTGCATCCTTTCCAGCGCTAACAGCTTGCATCCTTCCAGCGCTAACAGCTTGCATCTTTCCAGCGCCAGCAGCTTGCATCCTTCCAGCGCTAACAACTTGCATCTTTCCAGCGCCAGCAGCTTGCATCCTTTCCAGCGCTAACAGCTTGCACCCTTCCAGCGCCATCTTTTCGCTCCACAGCCATCTAAAGTCCAGCGCCATCTTCTCCGCCCCACAAACAGCCAAAGCAGCGCCATCCTCACCCATCAAAACATCGCCATGGCTCCATCACTCCGTGATCAAAACCGCGCCATCTCTGCAGGATATACCTACGATCACCAGAACCAGAGCCGCTTCCGCCACCCCAACGTTTCTTCAAGTATGAAAGCTCCAACCGTTAACAAAGCCGCTGCTACTCCACCATCAGAGCAAGCGACTGGAGGAGCCGGAAGAAGCTGACCTCCTTTTACCACGGATGATTTGATGGAAATAAAAATGGTTCTCGTAAAGCTCAGACAGACGTGTCTATAACTCAGAAAGAGATACCTATTTCCTCAAGACACTGACGGAGCGGCCACCATAAGAGTCGCGTCAACCCAAAAGGGAGCTGACAAGGAATACTTTTAACATCCGTCGCAGGCACTTCAGCAGGACGTGTATTAATAGATGAAGAGGCTCGCTTTGTTCTTGAGTGCCTAGTATAAGGGAATCAACAATCCAATTTCATCACACGTAAAGATCAGGAACGACTTCTCCAAAATCGAGTCAAAGGAAATCAGGAACCCTCCTGAGTTCACACATAGACCCTCTTCCCGTCAGGAGCTGCATGATTTCTGGGGACTTCGCCCACAAAATCGTGTAGTCTATGATGAAACATTTATGTAAGATTCTATGTTTCTCCAAGGTGTATAGCGTCAAGGCATATTTGCATCCCTCAACCGCACTGCACCAGGAAAGCAGCTGTTTCTATCCAGGAAAGCGGTTCCCAAACCCCAACCTCTCCTGGAAAGCGTGATTGATAGATGAAACTGGGGACTCCTAACCACTGTTCGCTTGAAGGGTGTCCAGTTTGACAGCACGCTGATTGACGCAGCCGCTCCGCTTCAACGTCCTTCAACAACGGCTCCGCTTCAACGTTCGCTCTAGCAGCCACTCCGCTTCAACGTCCTCCAGCAGCGGCTCCGCTTCAACGTCGTCCAGCAGCCGCTCCGCTTCAACGTTCTCTCCAGCAGCGGATCCGCTTCAACGTCCTCCAGCAACGGCTCCATTTCAATGTCCTCCAGCAGTGGCTCCGCTCCAACGATCGCTCCGGCAGCCGCTCCGCTTCAACGTTCGTTCCAGTAGCCGCTCAGCTTCAACGTTCGTTCCAGCAGCCGCTCCTCTTCAGCGTTCTCTCCATAATCTACTCCAGGATTCGAAGCCAAAGCTTCAGCTTTTGGCTCCTTCAGTTTCAACATTCTCTCCAAGAGCCGAAGCCGCTTCAACGACGCTCCCTCCTGCCAAAGATCGTACCGCGGCCGTCACTCCTTCCTGCAAAGGGTCGTGCCACCACACTCCCCATGTCAAGGATCATGATAGCATCCAGCCAATCTTCGTAGTCATGGACACATTTTGATCAATCCCGCAAAAACTCGTGATCATGGAAAGTTTGCTCGCTTACGCATCCAGCCAATCCTTTTACTTCCATGGATGCCCATACAATTCCAGCCAACCTACTTTGTTCCCACGACAATGCAGTCTCTTCTGATTACATCTGCTACCAAGAACTGTTGCTTCTTATTTGCCGATACCAGCTAGAGCTCCACCTCAGCAGCAATCACTACAAAGATCTACACGGAGTCCCTTCACTATCAAAGCTCAGAAGACACATTCAACCAAAATTCCATATCCACAACAAGGTCATCTACCCTTCAAGGGTGTAGCACAAGAATATCATCACCTCTCTGTCTATAAGACGCCTTCAACACTTTACGAGGACGCGGTGGATCCCAAGCCGGCTCAGAGGAAAACAACTTCAGAAACTAAAGAAAAATGCGACTAGGGACTTCTCATCGCAGTCCATTCCGACGATCATTAAAGACTCATGAGATAACTCCAGAGACACGGTTGAAACATTTTCTTGAAGAAATAGAGGGAGCCATGATAAACAACATAACTCTCTCATATCTACCTCTTCTCTATCCATAATATTTCGTCCATGTTGATATCTTGAGCATCCCAGCGTCACATCCAGAAGAGTACAATAAGCTTGATTCAAATCCCGTGGACATGGATTCAAGGCGATGCAATGGAAGTATGCTACATACGGGTACTACCAGCATGAGACGCTTTCACCCCCCTCAACCTAGTTATTTCTGATTTCAACATCATCACTTCCGAAGTTTTACGAGCCGCAGGAATTTCTCAACATGAAGCCGTACATGTGCATCGAAGACTCCAAAAGCATGCCACAAAGATACATTCACATATTCGGCCATGCCATCGTATCTAACAGAAATATAACTTGGGACTTCTCACCGCATCCCATTCCATACGATAGTCCAAGATTCAGAAGCTGGTTCAAAGGATGTCTATTGGAACAAAGTCCTTGAAGATTTGATAGCAGCACGTCGGCAACAGAATGTCTCCCAACTCATCTATTTCATCCAGTGGCTTCAGAACATTTCTACCATACAATCATCCACAACATATCGTCATTGCGATCAGAAGGTCCAGACACTGAACAACCTAAAGTCAAGGATGGACCGACAACGCAACCACAATCTCCAAGGTTAGCCCTGACATGATCGTTTCCGAGCATATATTTCATCCATCCATCCCAAGAATGCAATGGAGTATGGTAAATTTTGGAATCCACTGGAGAGACACTGCAGAGGAAATCACGAATCCAGACGAGCAACAGAAAATAGAAGAGGGTCGATACCTCTTTTCATGCGGACGGAGTTTCTAGAGTTTGAACAGAATAAATATTCCTTATTGCTCCATGAACGGGAATAGATGACTGGGCGTGACTATGCCACCTCGGGCCCGCAACATCCCTCCTGAATTCTTCTTGAGTTTTACTGTCGGGCTGTTTTCACCTCCTAAATGAGCTCAAAACCTAAATATTCCCGCGTGGGGAGATATGATATTCTTTTCCGATCGAAATAGAGGGGAGGACCGTCAAATTCTATTCTAGTAAGGGGTGCTAATTAGGGTTTTGACATGACAAACCCTAATTTGGATAAAGTTGATATCATTCCACGGAACTGAAGCCAGTCGTCACCCTTCCACAGAACTGAAGCCAGTCGTCATCCTTCCACGGAACTGAAGCCAGTCTCCACCATTCCACGGAACTGAAGCCAGTCGTCACCCTTCCAAGGAACTGAAGCCAGTCGTCATCCTTCCATGGAACTGAAGCCAGTTTCCATCGTTCCACGGGCCTTCAACATCCCTCCTGAATTCTCCCCGAGTTTTACTGTCGGACTGTTTTCACCTCTTAAACGGGATCGAAACCTAAATATTCCCGAGATGGGAGGTAGGAAATTCCTTTCCAATCGAAATGGAGGGCGGACCGTCAAAATACGAGTTCGTACGAGAATTCTATAACGATTTTAGTAAGAGGCACTAATTAGGGTTTCGGCATGCCAAACCCTAATTTAGACAAACTTTCCAGGCGCCGTCACCACCGTTTGGTAGCCTAAGTTCCAGCGCCATCACCACCGTTTGATATCCGAATTTTCGAAACCAGTTTCCACCATTCCGCGGACCGAAGACAGTATCCATTGTCAGCGGATCCATTCCAAGACTCACACTGCCAGCGACTCCATTCCAAGCCGCACCATGTCAGCGGCTCCATTCCAAGTCGCACGATACCAGCGGCTCAAAGCCAAGATGACGCCAACTGTTTACATCCCGGACAACAACCACCACTACCACTCCGCGGCCTAGCTAGCAGCACCACGAGCAGAATCTACGCAAAGCCACCAACGCAAGAATCACGAATTCTCCTTACCTCTCGAAAAGATTAGACGGATCTTCCTGACCATATTTTCATGACTTGCCATTTCGATGTTGTCCCTGTCTGTCACCATCTTATGCTTACCTCGCAGCAATGCCCCTATTCCGAGCTAAGAAGGGATTTAATGTTGATGGTGGTTTTTAACTTAGGGTTAAAATCGTAAAACCTTAGTCAGACAGTGACGTCACACTTGAGTAATAATGTCACCACTAGCACATTTATTAAATCATTCAATATGTCTGCGTAAAATTACCATGGTACCTTTTTTTATGTAAATGCCATGCTCCACAACAAAGCCCTCGGTACTGACTGGCATCATCTCTACACATGCCAGCCACGCATGCTAGCCAAACGTGCCAATCACGCGTGCCACATATTTTAAACTACGTTTTCGACACACTAAACCCTAATAGACATATCTCCGCTCCAAAGGCATGCCAACCATGCCAGCCGCACCACCGTGCCAATGGCAAGCCATGCCAGCCACATTTCCGCGCCAAAGGCATGCCAACCATTCCATCCGCACCACAGTGCCAATGGTATGCCATGCCAGCCACATCTCCGCGCCAATGGCATGCCAACCATGCCGGTCGCACCACCGTGCCAATGGCATGCCATGCAAGCCACATCTCTGCGCCAAAGGCATGCCAACCATGCCTGCCGCACCACCGTGCCAATGGCATGCCATGCCAGCCAAATCTCCGCACCAAAAGCATGCCAACCATTCCAGCCGCACCACCGTTCCAATGGCATGCCATGCCAGCCATATCTCCACGCCAAAGGCATGCCAACCATGCCGGCCGCACCGCCGTTCCAATGGCATGCCATGCCAGCCACATCTTTGCCGCAAAGGCATGCCAACCATGCCGGCCGCACCACCGTGCCAATGACATGCCATTCCAGCCGCATCTCCGTGCCAAAGGCATGCCAACCATGCCAGTCGCACCACCTGCCAATGGCATGCCATGCCAGTCACATCTCCACGCCAAAGGCATGCCAACCATGCTAGCTTCACCACCGTTCCAATGGCATGCCATGCCAGCCACATCTCCATGCCAAAGGCATGACAACCATGCTAGTCGCACCACTGTACCAATGGTGTGCCATGCCAGCCACATCTCCGCGCCAAAGGCATACCAACCATGCCAGCCGCACCATAGTGCCAATGGCATGCCATGCCAACCACATCTCTGCGCCAAAAGCATGCCAACCATCCCAGCCGCAACACTGTGCCAATGGCATGCCATGCCAGCCACTTCCCCGCGCCAAAGGCATACCAACCATGCCAGCCGCACCATAGTGCCAATGGCATGCCATGTCAGCCACACCTCCGCACTAAAGCCATGCCGGCCATGCCTCCATGCCGCTGGCTACCAAACGAAGGGTTGTAACAATCAAAGACCACCCTTCATTCTGAGATCCAAATCTCAACCGTCCAAGTTTGCCACCAAACGCGTGGCAACTTTTGGCCCAATGCCAATCCCTAATTTTGGCCGCGCCTAAACTATTCCAAAACCCTAGATTTTGGTAGCGCCTAAAACTATGCCAAAATCCTAGCTTGGCCACGCCTAAACCATGCCAAAGCCATGCCGGCCATGTCTCTATGCTACTGGGTTCCAAACGAAGGGTTGAAACAATCAACGGCCACCCTTCCTTCTGAGATGCAAATCTCACCCTTCGTTCGAGTCATCTAGTTCAGAGGGTAGCTTACTAATATTAAAAATGTTCAGCTCAATAGTCATATTACTAAAAGACAAATTCAAGATACCATTTCGATAGTTAATGATCGCATTGGATGTAGCTAAAAATGGGCGACCTAAAATCACTGGTATTTGGTTCTCTGGGTCGGGTACAGGTTGGGTATCTAGGATAAAAAAATCCATTGGATATATAAACTTGTTGACCTCTAATAAGAATTTCCTCGATTACACCACGAGGAATTTTAACGGACCTATCAACTAACTGAAGTGTTATATGGGTAGGTTTCATCTCACCAAGTCCTAGCTTAAGGTACACATGGTATGGAAGTAAGTTCACACCGGCTCCTACGTCAAGCAAAGCTTTCTCAACACGGTATTTACCTATTGTGCAAGAAATGGTAGGGGACCCTGGGTCTTTATACTTAATAAAACCGGTTTTGTAACATTTATGTTTGTTACAAACCAGCTGTTACAAAGAACGATAAATGAAAACTGTCACTGCCACTGTAGCTATACGACCCACTGGTGTTTGTCGTTGTCACTGTTGATGAATGACTGTTCTGTTGCGTCTTATGTTCATCATGCACCAGCATAAAAAGAATTTTCCTGCAAGTGGTCGTCCCGACTCTGTGATGCTCTGAACTTCTCCCAATTCTCCCCATCCCCTTCTCTGCTACCCTAGGATGATATTTATACTCAACAGTCGAATAAAATACTCCGTAATAACTCACAGTAATCTCTCTTTATTCGGCAGTGAAGGGTAATATTCTCGGAATATTTTATTTCCAAAAATCCTTCTCCTACACGTCTGCTGCCTCTGAAATTTCCTTAATTGACTTCTCCACGCTTCTTCAGAGACCAAGTGGTATCCAAACACGAGAAGCACACGTAAAACTTGTTGTAATCACGTGAATAAAAATGTGTACTAACACAAAAAATACCATAATAAGTACAAAATCGAGTACCAACAATACAGAAAGTTGAGGACAACTTGGACACAAAAATGTGTCTATCACGGTGCCAAAACCCTAATTTGTCCACGGTTCCAAAGCCCTAATTTGGCCACGCCAAAGCCATGCCAGCCATGCATCCATGCCGCTGGCTGCCAAATGGAAGGTTGCAACAATCAACGACTATCCTTCCCCCCTGAGATGCAGATCTTAGCCGTACAAACTTGCCACCAAACGACTTGTGGCAGCCTTTGGCTGCACTGCCAACTCTTTGGCCACGTCACACACTTATCCATGCCAATTCTTTGGTCACGGCACCAAACCCTAATTAGCCACGCCTAGAGCATGCACAAGCCATGCCAGCACCGTGGCCACGCTACTGGATACCAACAGAAGGTAACCACAATCAATGGCTAGCCTTCCTCTCAAGATGTAAAATCTCGACCGTCGAAGGTCACTACCGAACCGTCAAGCCTATCAATCTTAATTTTCCAAACAATAGAAACATGCTACACTTTTTCCACGAAAACACTCGAGACATCAAAACATGTCACAAACTGGGGGATGCTCATCAGGGTATTGGTCTGCCAATTTACATCGTGCGGCGTACACTATGCCTGTTACAAGAAAGTGTCATAAGAGTGAGGCGGTTAGTAAATACAAGGATTAATGGTGAAACGTTTCCTTAATTATGGAAACATCAATTCCAAGCGTTACCCGTTACCGCTTTCTTCTATTTACTCAACCGTTTCCACTTTTTACGAGACTAGGATACGTTTCTTGGGACTTGTATAAATAGGTCTCACCTATTTCCACCAAACACAAGTTTTGGTCAAGAGTTGTTGATGGTGGTTTTTAGCTTAGGGTCAAAAACGTAAAATTGTACATATGGCATGACATCACTATGACCATTAACACATTTATTGGATCAATCAGCATGCCTATCTAAGAATTACCGAGGTACCCTTTTTTTTTTACATGGGTCATGTTCCACGACATAACCCTTAACACTAACTGAAATCATCTATGCCAAACCCTAATTCTCATGCTACCGCGCCAAGGCATGCCAACCATGCCAGCCGAACCACTTCGCCAATGGAAGACCATGCCAGCCACGTCACCGCACCAAGGCATGCCAACCATGCCAGCCATACCATTGTGCCAATGACATACCATGCCAGCCACATCTCCGCACCAAGGCATGCCAACCATGCCAGCCGCACCACTGCGCCAATGGCATGCCATGCCAGTCGCACCTCCAAGCCAAGGCATGCCAACAATGCCAGCCGCAGTTCCGCGCCAAGGCATGCCAACCATGCCATCCGTACCACTGCGCCAATGACATGCCATGCTAGCCGCACCACCGCGCCAAGGCATGCCAACCATGCCAGTCGCACCACATGTACCAATGGCATGCCAACCACCTTGCTACGCCGTACCATGTCGGCCTTCCCTGTGCGGCTACCAAAACGAAGGCGTGCGATGATCAACAACCACCCTTCCATCTTAGATGCAAATCTTAGACGTCCAAGGTCGCCAAACAACGCATGGTAACCTTTTGCTCAAACCCTAGTTTTGGCCACGCCAAACCGCGGCAAGGCATGCCATCCCACATGTGCCAATGGCCTACCAACCACCTTGCCGCGCCATACCATGCCGGCCTTCCCTATGAGGCTACCAAAACGAAGTCGTGCGATGATCAACGACCACCCTTCCATATTAGATGCAAATCTCATCCGTCCAAGGTCACCAACCAACGCATGGTAACCTTTGGCCCAACGCCAAAACCCTAGTTTGGTCGCGCCTAAACACGCCAAGGCATGCCTACCATGCCACATGTACCAATGGCATGCCGCGCCATCGACCTTGCCGCGCCTAAGCCATGCCATGCCGGCCTTCCCTTCACGGCTGCCAAAACAAAGGCATGCGACAATCAACGACCACCCTTGTATCTTATATGCAAATCTCAGCCGTCCAAGGTCACCAACCAACACATGGTAACCATTGGCCCAACGCCAAAACCCTAGTTTTGGTCACACCCAAATCGCTCCAAGGTATGCCGGCCATGCCACATGTGCCAATGGCATGCCAGCCACCTTTCCGCACCATACCATGCCGACCTCCCCTATGCGGTAACCAAAACAAAGGCTTGCGACGATCAACGGCCATCCTTCCATTTAGGATGCAAATCTTAGCCGTCCAAGGTCGCCAACCAATGCATGGTAACCTTTGTCCCAAAACCCTAGTTTTGGTTACGCCCAAACCGCGCCAAGGCATGCCGGCCATGCCACATGTGCCAATGACATGCCAGCCACCTTCACTACACCATTTCCAGGATTTTGTCACAGGCTATACCTGTTACTTATTGAATTTGTAATGGTTATAACTGTACTAAATAGGCCGTTATTAATAATTGTGATCGTGTTTTGTAACGGTTATATCTGTGACAAGATCCAGATACAGTCACATATAAAAAGCGTTACAATAATTATTAGCCACAATTGACCTAATTTTAAGAAAGCGACACGTGGCTCATTTGTCACGAAAACTGTCACAGTTTAGGTGTGAGTATATTATTGCAACGATCCCTTTAAGAACACCTGTGTTCTTGTAGTAACGGTTACAGTAACACTTATAAGTGTTACCTATTGCTTGTAACAAATATTTTTTAACACGTGTCATCGTCCTATATCAGCACCCAGATGATGACATGTGTTCTTTTTTACTAACACTTTGTGTAACAATTATTTCCGTGACAATTCTTTAAATTATAATTAAAAAAAATGGATAGTCCAGATCCGTTATAACGGACCTGGGCTTCCAGTTTACAGGCCTGCGACACAATTTATCCTGAAACACAGGCTGCCACACACATTTCAACACTCATACATACATTGGGGAAATACAAGCACAAAGGTCTATTCATTATGATACTTGCAACCAAAAAATTGTTTTATTTAACCAAGCACAATTCAGAGCCAACACTTTGTGAGCTGCAACCAAGAAAAAACAAGCTTAACTTAATTAATACATAATGAGATAAGAAGTTGCAAGAGAATAAAAATATACAAATGAATCAACAAGATTTGTTATCATACCATTTAACGCGAGCATAGACAAATTTATCATTTCAAGTAATTCCAGCATTGGCATCAAACACGCATGAGCTACAAATAATAAAAATTGAACATGTTAATGACAAGTTTTGATAAAAACAGAATAAAGAAATGTAAAGAACTACATTATTATTGATCTCTCTTCATGAAGTTTGATACTTGGATAGAATTCATATTCCTAAGTTTGAGGGAATATAACATATGTTTAGAAACTTAAATGGATAGCATATAAGTAGGCTAAAAGACAGAACTCACATAACAGTCTTTGCCTTGTCTTGCGTGCCGATTGTTTTTCAAATCTGCAACACTTATGAGTTATGCACCTGAACAAGGTCCTGGTAGTGAGCACCTTCTGTAAGGCAAGCATCCACCATCGTCCGATCTGCAAGGAAATGAATTGCACCAATCAGTAGTAAATTAGACACTTCCGACTTATACTTGAGAAATTTGTTTAAAAATTCAATACCCAGCAATAAATTAGATGATCGGTAGTAAAATAGGCGATATGCCAGGCAATGAATTGACCTTCTCTTTTGTTAAATAAATATGATTCTCCTCTTCCAGCAGTTGCAGGTCCAACAAGCATTCCAAGTAATATGTAACCGAACTATATAAATCGTCCTCCAACTTTGTCGTTTTCCTGGAAAAGCAAATGCAATTGGGTCAGGTCCTGCTAAGAAATAATGAACTGTATCGTTCTTATAGCATTACAGAGACATAATAAATGTAATACATATACGAAACTCGACATACATACCAAGGTTTTTATCTAAGGTCTTTGTGAACTGGTTCAAAGCAGGTGGAACCTTCGAACTTTGCTTAAAATCCTCCTTTGGCGTTGAATGCGGACAACTTTTGGCCATTTCACGAACCTATGCAAATCCTTTTTGGAGGCAATGCACCACCAATACCAAATTTTTTTGGACGCTTTTCAAATAAAGGGTTCACAACCTTATCCTGCAAGATGAAAATTCCATCTTCAGCAGGGAAAGCTACATATATAGTAAAATATCTTCTTTGGTGAACATGTTCACAAGAAACTAAAACTTACGGTCTTCTTCTTTGCCGCCACTGGTGCCTTCACCCCTCTTTTGGGAGCCTGCCAAAATAGTAAATTACACAAAACAAGGTCAAACTAGCGTAAGAACCTTCACAACTAACTCATACTAACAGAAAAACATTGTTCCTTATATATCTAAGATGATATTACGTTTTGTAACACCCATAGTCATAGAAACTTCACATACTGTGGGATCAACGGAGCATAAGGTGTTAAAGTTGTCTGTTTGTCATAGTACTTAACCATTGACATGTTCGCAAAATTTCTAAACACCGGAATCAATTTTAGACCAAAGTATATATTGTTCCAATCTCATGCAACCATTAACTTCCGTCATTCACTATCATAAATCAAGCAATGTTAATATTACTAAGTTTAAAACACACCATCCACTAATAATAAATTTGCGTAAAAATAGAAGTATATTCACCTGATTGGTAAAGAATTAAAAGTAGTCCTACCAACGCCTTCCAAATGGCCTAAAATTAGACAGGTTGATTCCTTGGAGGTGTTACTGATTCCTTGTAATGAGAGATAACTGACCCCATCAACTCTGAAAAAAAAATACAATACAAAATATTATTGTAAGATGTCTCTAACAGGCTAAGATAAAACAAGATTTAGTGTTAGAAGAGCAAGATGACACATAGTTCAGAGTAAAAGGTATATCTTGGTTCTTCAATATACATACCCATGTAAGCAACGAACAAGCAATATAAGCCATCCAAAATAATGTTGTTGGCATAGAAGCAAAGATAGCTCCTTCCTGTGAAAGCCCATCAATGGTTAATCTTATGACCATTATCAAACACCAGTAGACACATTATCTAAACTGAAAAATGCTTTCCTCATAGCATCCAATATAATCTGGGAGGTCATTACCATTACCTGCAATACATTTAAAGGGAAATTATAAAATACTGGCGAAAGGAATTACATATTTAAAGACAGAGCTAAGTTATAAACAGAACCAAGCTACGAGATAAAGAACTACCGAGTTACGTCATTCTTTGTCTTTCGTTCTCCCAATGTTCTGCTGTCAGTCCACACATGCCCCCCACCTTAGCTCCATAGTTTTCCTCCATTTTAAAGTTTGTTGATCCTTAAAACTTCTGCTTGCTGCAAAGTAAAACCAACATTAAAACTGCAAAAATCACATATTCACAGCCCTAAATGATTCTTTCCCCTGGAAAACTTTACCTAGATCCCTCATTCAGTTCCAATAGCCAACCGAAATCATAAAAATAAAAACTATCCTTATAACGACTATCGAAACTCAAAAAATCCCAGATTCAGTCCCATTATCAACCACATACATACAAATAAACCCATACAATAATAATCAAAATCATTTTAAATTGGTTACTAAACATAAATAAAGATCAAAACAACACAAAATTTATGAGTTCAGACCCGTAGTTATTTAGATCTATGAGTCCAACATTCTATAGCTTCATCTTAATGATTCGGCAAACCCCCAAAAAAAATACTACTCAGAAGATCTATACTCCTCCTTCAGATTTATATATAACCTTCACAACAACCTTCAAAAATAAAAACCCCATCAGAAAACACTTTATTACTAATAACACAAAATCAAATCAATAAGCCAAATCAAATTGTTAAAAAAGAAATTGGTTTTTGAGAAAACATTACCTGAGTTGAAAGATTGACTTCACCAAGAAAACCGAAGAAGAACTCACTTTGGTTCCAAAATAGAGGCTAGGATTTCTTCTCTTCTTGCTGATAAATTTAGGGTTTCTCCTCTACTCGTTCTCCTTCGAAAAAACCTAATAAATCACACAGAAAAACAAGATTAGAAATATGTCATCAAAAGTAACTCATAATCGATCAAACAAAAAACAATTGAAACTGAAATCAGTTCATAGATTCACTTAGCTGTTGTTCCGAGTAAGTATAAACAGAAATAGAAAAACAAAATTTCTTCTTCTTCGATCAGATCGTGTTTCGATTTATTGCAGAAACATTAGAAGATGTAAGATAGACACAAAACACATATAATAGGTTAGAGTTACATGTTCACAGAGAAAATGGAGAGAGTAAGAGGCGGAGGAGAATGAAAAAGAGATAAGGTTGACTGATATTCTCTCTCTTCTATAACTTCACTTCATAAAATAAAACCTAATAGATATAGGGATACGATTTTTTGTTTGCGTATTTCGCACATGTACATGCACTGTAACTCGATTAAAGTGGGGTAGTGGTAGAGATGCACGCCACTGGATTTTTATACTCAAAAAAAATTAATGAAGGGAAGGGGTCGAACTTGAGAGGTCAGGATATCCATACGGGAATCTAACCAAAGTGCCACAAGCTGATTTTCGGTTAGGAGCTCATATATTTTTTATATTACCATAAAACATAGAATTCTTATACCCACTCAAAGGCTCCTCATAAAATGCTATTTTTTCTCGGTAAAGTCTAAAGATACATATTAATTTAATTTTTTATATAGGCCGAATTTTCTCTCATGTATTCAAATACATAAAACGACTTATACACGTATGTCGGTAAAGTCTGAAAATACTTATTAATTTAATTTTATATATAGGCCGAATTTTCTCTCATGATGGTTAGGTTCTTGCTATGTGTCAAAGAGAAATTATTGAATGGTTCAAATGGTTTTAATAATAGGTACAAAATCCATTATACCTAAAACTTATTGCAAAGTCCACTATACCTACTAAGCTCATATTTAAGATCAGTTCTTCAAAGCTCCAAAACCCTAAAAATCGACAAAAAAAAGAAAAAGATGATGAAACCCTAAATCGAAAACATACAAATGATGATGATTGAAGACTTACCCCTGTTATGATTGACATACGATCTCATTTGGAAGAACTAGAGAAGAAATATATCAGATTCGAACATCTCAGGTTCAAAGATTACTAGAGTTAGACCTGAGTTTCTCATTCGGAATAACTGGAGAAGAAATATATCATATTCGAAAACATCACAGGTTAAGATTACTAAAGTTAGACCTGAGTTTGTCATTCGGGTGAACTCGAGAAGAAATATGTTATATTTGAACATCCCAGGTACAAAGATTACTGGAGTTAGACCCAAGCTTCTCACTTAGATGAATTGGACACAAAATATATCAGATTCAAACATCCTAGGTTCGAAGATTACTAAAGTTAGACTTGAGTTTCTCATTCGGGTGAACTGGAGAAGAAATATATCAGATTCGAAAACATCCCAGGTTAAGATAACTAAAGTTAGACCTGAGTTTCTCATTCAGGTGAACTAGAGAAGAAATATACTATATTTGAACATCCCAGGTTCAAAGATTACTGGAGTTAGACCCAAGTTTCTCATTTGGATGAACTGGAGCAAAATATATCAGATTCGAACATCCCAGGTTCGAAGATTACTAAATATAGACCTGAGTTTCTCATTCGGGTGAACCGAAGAAGAAATATATCATATTCGAAAACATCCCAGGTTAACATTACTAAATTTAGATCTGAGTTTCTAATTCAGGTGAACTGGAGAAGGAATATATCAGGTTCGAAAATATCACAAGTTCAAAAATTATTAGATTTTGACCTGAGTTTCTCGTTTGGATGAACTGAAGATGAAATATATCAGAATTCAACATCACAGGTTCAAAAATTACTAGAGTTAGACCTGAGTTTCTTGTTAGAATGAACTAAAGATGAAATATATCAGAATTGAACATCTCGAGTTCAAAGATTAGTAGAGTTAGACCTGAGTTTCTGATTCGGATGACCTGAAGACGAAATATATCAGAATTGAACATCCCAGGTCCAAAGATTACTAGAGTTAGACTTGAGTTTCTCGTTCGGATGAACTGGAGACGAAATATATCATAATTGAACATAACATGTCCAAAGATTACTAGAGTTAGACCTGAGTTTCTCGTTCGGGTGATCTGAAGACGAAATATATCAGAATTGAACGTCACAGGTTCAAACATTACTAGAGTTAGACTTGAGTTTCTCGTTCGGATGAACTGAATAATAAATATATCAGAATTGAACAACACAGGTTCAAAGACTACTAAATTTAGACTTGAGTTTCTCGTTCGGATGAATTGAAGACGAAATATATCAGAATTGAATAACACGGGTTCAAAGAGTACTAGAGTTAGACTTAAGTTTCTCGTTCGGATGAACTGAAGACGAAATATATCAGAATTGAACATCACAGGTTCAAAGACTACTAGAGTTAGAATTGAGTTTCTCGTTCGGATGAACTGAAGATGAAATATATCAGAATTGAAAAACACAGGTTCAAAGACTACTAGAGTTAGACTTGAGTTTCTCGTTCGATTGAACTGAAGACGAAATATATCAGAATTCAACAACACAGGTTCAGAGACTAGAGTTAGACTTGAGTTTCTCGTTCGGATGAACTGAAGACGAAATATATCAGTATTGAACAACACGAGTTCAAAGACTACTAGATTTAGACTTGAGTTTCTCGTTCGGATGAACTGAAGACGAAATATATATCAGAATTAAACATTACAGGTTCAAATATTACTAGAGTTAGACATGAGTTTCTTGTTCGGATGAACTGAAGACGAAATATATCAGAAATGAACATCACAGGTTCAAAAATTAGTAGAGTTAGACCTGAGTTTCTCGTTCGGATGAACTGAAGACGAAATATATGAGAATTGAACATCACAGGTTCAGAGATTACTAGCGTTAGACTTGAGTTTGTCGTTCGGATGAACAGGAAACAAAATATATCATATTTGAACATCACAGGTTCAAAGATTACTAGAGTTAGACTTGAGTTTCTCATTTGGATGAACTGAAGACGAAATATATCAGAATTGAAAAATCACAGGTTCAAAGATTACTAGTGTTAGACTTGAGTTTCTCATTTGGATGAACTGAAGAAGAAATATATCAGAATTGAAAAATCACAGGTTCAAAGATTACTAGTGTTAGACATGAGTTTCTCGTTCGGATGAACTGGAAACAAAATATATCATATTTGAACATCACAGGTTCAAAGATTACTAGAGTTAGACTTGAGTTTCTCGTTTGGATAATCTGCAGACGAAATATATCGGATTCGAACATCACAGGTTCAAAGATTACTAGAGTGAAAATGACCAGACTACCCTTATCGAAAATAAGTAAAGTAAATATTACAGTTTAAGAAAATGACCATATTACCCTTATCGGAAATAAGTAAAGTAAATAATACAAACAGTGAAAATGACCATATTACCCTTATTAGAAATTAGTGCAATAAATATCATGGAGATAGTGAAAATGACCATACTACTCTTATCGGAAATAAGTGAAATAAATATTACAGATTGTGAAAATGACCATATTACCCTTACTGGAAATAAGTACAATAAATATCACACAGACAGTAAAAATGACCATATTACCCTTACTAGGAATTAGTGCAATAAATATCATGGATACAGTTAAAATGACCATACTACTATCGGAAATAAGTTAACAAATAAGTTACACAGATTGTGAAAATGACCATATTACCCTTACTAGAAATAAGTTAACAAATATCACAGAGACAGTGAAAATGACCAAACTACCCTTATCAAAAATAAGTAAAGTAAATATTATAGACTGTGAAAATGACTATTTTACCCTTACTGGAAGTAAATGCAATAAATATTATGAAGACTGTCAAAATGACCAAACTACCCTTATTAGAAATAAGTGTAGTAAATATCACGTAGACGGTGAAAATGACTATACTGCCCTTATTGGAAATTAGTGAAATAAATATTATGGAGACTGTGAAAATAACCAGACTACCCTTATCAAAATAATTAAAGTAAATATTACAGAATGTGAAAATGACAATTTTACCCTTATTGAAAATAATTACAATAAATATTATGGAGACTGTCAAAATGACCAAAGTATCCTTACTGGAAACAAGTGCAATAAATATCACACAGACGGTGAAAATGACCATACTACCCTTACTGAAAATTAGTGAAATAAATATTATGGAGACTGTGAAAATGACCAGACTACCCTTATCAAAATAAGTAAAGTAAATATTACAGAATGTGAAAATGACTATTTTACCCTTACTGGAAATAAGTGCAATAAATATTATGGAGACTGTCAAAATGACCAGACTATCCTTATCGGAAATAAGTAAAGTGAATATGACAGACAGTGAAAATGACCATACTACCCTTACTGGAAATAAGTGCAATAAATATTATGGAGACTGTGCATTAAGGGTAATATGGTGATATGGTAGTTTGGTCATTAAGGGTAACAATCTCCATAATATTTATTGCACTAATTTCCATTAAGGGTAATATGGTAATTTTCATAGTTTGTAATATTTACTTTACTTATTTCCGACAAGGGTAGTTTGGTCATTTTCGCAGTCTCCATAACATTTATCAACCTTATTTCCAGTAAGGGTACAATGGGCATTTTCACACACTGTAATATTTACTTGACTTATTGTTGATAAGGTCAGTTTGGTCATTTTATAGTCTCCATGATGTTTATTGCATTAATTTATAGTAAGGGTAATATGGTCATTTTCACAGTCTGAAATATTAACTTTACTTATTTTTAATAAGGGTAGTCTGGTCATTTTCACATTCTCAATAATATTTATTGCACTAATTTCCAGTAACTGTAATATGGTCATTTTTACAGTCTGTAATATATACTTTACTTATTTCCGATAAGGGTAGTCTGGTCATTTTCACAGTCTCCATAATATTTATTGCATATGTTTCCAATAAGGGTAAAGTGGTCATTTTCATTGTATGTAATATTTACTTTACTTATTTCTTATAAGGGTTGTATGGTTACTTTCACAGTCTGTAATATTTACTTTACTTATTTCCGATAAGGGTAGTCCGGTCATATTCACATTTTCCATAATATTTATTGCACTAATTTCCATTAAGGGTAATATGGTCATTTTCATAGTCTGTAATATTTACTTCACTTATTTCTGATAAGGGTAGCCTGGTTATTTTCACATTCTGCATAATATTTTGTTGCACTTTTTTCCATTAAGGGTAATATTTTGTAATATTTACTTTACTTATTTCCGATAAGGTAGTCTGGTCATTTTCATATTTTTCGGAATTTTCATTGCACTTATTCCGATAAGGGTAGTCTGGTAATTTTCTCCGTCTTCGGAAGAAGCAGATATGTCAAGTCAAATTTCTATAAAGTCATGAGTCTCATGACTTGTTGACTTGGTCTTGATCCTGTTTTCTAATATTAAGAAAATTAAAAAGAAAAAGAAAATTGTATTTTGATTTATAGAAATGAAATATAATTGTTAGTTTGTATAAATGTGGGAAAATTAGTGACAAGTAAAATTCAAAGTGTTACAATTTTGGGGTTGTTTTAGATGTAGTGAAATATTTGGGTGGAATCATCACTTTGAATTATAATTGTGATTGTCTGTAAAATTGTCAACAAATATTATTGTGACTAATAAAAGAATTTAATATTCCTAATTATTATCACGAATACAAAATTTAATAACAGTTATAACTGTTGCAGGACTTATCACAGGTATATCTGTGACTGAAAAATAAACTGTGACAGGTTGCACTGTTACAAAATCCTGGTTTTGGTGTAGTGCTTGCCGCCCCATACCATGCCGGCCTTCCCTATGCGGTTACCAAAACAAAGTCTTGCGACGATCAACGACCATCCTTCCATCTAAGATGCAAATCTTAGTCGCCCAAGGTCGCCAACCAACGCATGGTAACCTTTGGCCCAAAACCATAATTTTGGTCACGCCCAAACCGTGCCAAGGCATGCCAACCATGCCACATGTGCCAATGGCATGCCAACCACCTTGTCGCGTGATAGCTAAGGAATTAAACCTAAAACTATGGTTATATTTACACCTGCAAGTATACAGGGTCAGATAGTAGATAGTGAATAAGCAGGGGAAGTCCACAGGGACAAGGAGGGAGCTGGTGTTGTTTCTACTTTTCTAGTGACAGTGGGAATGAATTTTGTGTTGTGTTGAAACACAACTGAGCTGTTTTGGTATGTGACTGAAATAGTGACAGAAAGTAAAGCAATGCAACAGGGTACTAAGGCTTCGAATCCACCATTTTACCTAAGCTAAGGCAATCTCAGTTCAATACTGCTCTTGTCCCTTGTTAGTTATCAGTCAGCTTCTAGGCTTTCTGACAAACTAGATGGCAGTGGAGGTTCTATGCCTGCTGCTCATCAAAGGGTTGGGTTAGAAAGGAAGCTAAAGGCACTAAGATAATTCTAAACCTTGTGATAGTTGGGGCTCTCACACTGCAACTACCCGCAGAGAAGCCACTTAGGTGTTTTAACAACCTAAATGATGTTCTTTGATTAAGACTATCCTAAACATTTCAGCACAACAAGCACAATATCTAGCTTGGATTGAATTAGCAGAAGCATCATGATTTCATCTCCCCCTTAGCAATTAAACTAAAACATGATGAATTGACAACTGAAATTTAAAATGAACTGATATTGAAAACAAAATTAACAGCTGAGGTCCTGGCTATTCCAGGCCTCTTGGTGGTGCTCTGGCTAGTCCAGGCATATCCTCTAACACACACCCATCATCCCTATTTATACACAAACTAACTTTCCCCAAAACAGGACCACATCAGTCCAATTAGGGTTTGGTGAAAATACAAATTAAATAAAAAAAATCCTACCTAACTCTGATAACAATCCTAATAGACAATCCCATACTTCAATTTAACATTCAATTGATTTCCCCCAAAAATTTCCCAAATCAGAAAAATTAGGGTTTTAGAAATTAAAATTAGAAATTTACATGATATCTGACTCCAATCAAACTTCAACCCATGCTTAGAATTAGTCTTCTCTTGCTTCCCATACCTCCAATTGCTCTCCTAACTCACCTAATTTACCAATTTTTCACACGTTAGGGTTTTGAGAAAAACGTGTATAAAAATGGGAAATTAGGTGGCTAGATAGGTTGTAATGATGGTAGTGGAGATGGGTTATGGTGTTTGGTTGATTTGAGAGGAGATGGTGGTGGTTGAGGTGGTGGTTGAGCGGGGCAGGGTAAGGTGGTGGTTGCAGCGGGTGAGGGAGAAGATGGAGTCGATGGGGTTTGAGGAAGGGGTTGTTTGTTTTGCGGGTATAGGTATTTGGTTGTTTGGGTGTTGAGCAGACCCATCAAATCTCGATGTTTTGTGAGGGGAATCCGTAGGATGATAGGATGAGGGAAAGATCCAACGATGTGATGTAAATGGATGTGGAGCGACCGTTGGATATGTAATATATCAAAACTGACGGTCCAAGATGGAGTTAGGTGTTGTAGTGTTTGACAGGAGCTTCAGACTTCGATGCACGACGATGAAGCGACCGTAGGATGCTGAGATGATCCAATCTGACGGCTGAAGATGAATGCGGGTATGGATATTGGTAATGGGTTTGGGTGAGGGTTCTGGGCCTTGGGTATGCCAAGCCCATATCTTGTTTAAGAACAATTCTTCCTCTTCAAGCCCACTTCTAGCCTTTTGGTCTTGTGCACAACATTCTTCGCGGCTTCCTTGTGTAATTCCTCCCGGCTTTTCACTACTTTTCTGCTCTTTTCGCTCCGCTATTCATCCAAACTTTATTTATTACCTAAAAATGCAAAATTAGTTAATAAAAATATTTATTCTTGAAAACAAAGAAAATACAGAATATGGGATAAAATGTAGAATTAATGCACAAAAGATGAGTTAAATGCCAACAAAAAGATATAGAAATATGCACTTTTTAGGACTCATCAAATACCCCCAAACCTGAATTTTACTTGTCCTCAAGTAAAACAAAACTAAGGAAATCCTACCTATACCACTGTGGATGGTCTCTCGAATGCATTTAGCGTATGCACTAAGCCTTTTAAACCACTAAGTGTCCCTAGTGGACGAGTGAAGTCTCGTGAAGGTTTGCTTAGAACGTACCTACAAAGTTCTAGGTCAAAATATAAGCTCAGATTCCATCAAATGTGACATGTGCAAGTCAGTTTAAGCTCACAGCAAAATGGAGATGTCAATCTAGCTATCAAAGGCACAATCCTAGCACTGATAACAAATAAAGACATGTGATAAGAGTGTAAAGTGTATCTACACATGTGTAAAGAAAGATCTGAAGTTATGACTACTAATCACCAAGAGATAGTTTTTAGGCTAAGAACCGAATTCTAAGCCAAGCTAGCTGTCCGGCTTTACGAGAATTGTGAATGTTCACCCAATGAGTTGGTGATATTTCAGTGTACCCGCGTTATACATCGATGGCTGCACCCTCCTTGCTTATTACAATACTATTTACAACAAAAAGATGACTCTTTACATGACTCTTATTTACATTGATTACTCTTTTTTATTTTTGGAACAAGAGAGAACTATTGTCTTTAACATGACAAAACATGGAATAAATAAATACTTGAATGAATATTTTTTTTTTTGATTTTTTTTTTTTTTTTTTTTAATGAAGAAATAACTTTGATCTTTACAACATAGTGACACTTTTGATACATGAACAAAAAGAAAAACATAATTACATGACTCTTAGCAAGAGGTGGTCCTTATCGAATGCATCCGGTCAAATTCTATGGTTGCTTTTCTTAACGTATCCTCCAACTTCTATCCCAGCCAACCAAAGAACAAGCTAGTCAAGTCTCATTCAGTATTCTAAAGTGATTGGCAATCTAACTTCCTATCAAACACCTTGAAGATCGAGGCTATACATGTATTGGTAGATCGTGCGCGTGCAAGTTTCTTATCACTATGTGAATTGTGCTAGAATCAGGGTGCCTAAATATCTAGACTAAGACTCCTAAAAATTACATATTTGCACAAGAGTCAACATTTCAAGGTAAATGAGCTCCATTTTTTTGATTTTTTAATTAATTAATTTTTTTTATTTTGATTTTTTCATTTTTTTTCAAAAAGGAAGAGTTCTTGTTTTCAATTATGGCATATTATCAAAGTATCTACTTTTCACCCCCAAACCTAAACTAAACATTGTCCTCAATGTTTCAAAAGATAACAAAATTATAATGCAACATATGAAGAGGATCATGCTGAGTAGAGTAAAAGGAGAGAGAATACCCGATTTCGGTGAAAGCAAGATTAAAACTCCGTTATTCAAGGTAAAAATCCAACGTATGTCAGCCGAGATCATAGTGGATTAGCAAAAATATGTACAAAAGAAACAAAAGAGTTTTAAAATTTTTTATCTACTGGATTATATACAAAAAATTCACCATACACTAACAATCTAAAGAGTTGAGGATCAACCCAAAAGACAAAGTGTTGAAACATAGACAGTTTCAAAACACTAAAATTGGACTGAAATGAGAGCGAGAGTGAAAAACCGGATGAATCACCCCTAAACCTAAAATTTTCAACAGGTTTACTTTTAAGCACAAAATCTAACAATTTTAGGGGTGCAGGATTCACAAGGTCTAACTGAAAATGGACTTTGTTTGGGATGGACAAACATGCATATTCCAACTGTGGCTCCTTAAAAGTATTGTATTTAGATGCAAAATAGTCCAAGAGGACTTGAGAGGCACACAGTTCCAATCCTAGGTTGGGAATCTTCAGAAAAGTTGGTTTAAAATTTTTTGTTACAAACCAAATCTAGGTTGGGTGGAATAATCTCAATCTGTGACTTAGGCAAGAAGGTGACATCTAAGTTTCTCACATGCATGAGATCAAAAGTACCAATATTATCAGTCACATCAGCATTTTCTAAATCATAATCAAGTTGTGTAGCATGCTCATCATCACAACACAATTTCACAAGTCCAAATTCAGAATCATGGTTATCCGAAATATCCAAATTAACATCAAAAGAAGCAATATATTGTGGCTTAAGTATGGAATCAGACACATCAACTATATTTTCATGCATAGGATCATTAGTGTCAACAGAAGATTCAACATTACCTAAGTCATGCTCTTCACAGGATAACTGCACAATATCTAAATCAGTAGCCTCATCACATGTATATGGAATACTAGAAGAAACATCATTCTTGAAGGTCGGGGCAGAAAAGCCTAATGTATTTGAACCCAAAGGTTCCATAACATTTTCAGCATAGACATGTTCTTCTAATATAACATCATCATAATCATCATCATCACAAATACATGAAAATCCTACTTTGTCAAAACCATTAGTGTTTTTCGTCCATACATCTGCCTCTAAAATAGGTGAATATGGATTGACATTTTCAGCAATAGGGTATGAAACACTATATCCAGAATTAAGCTCATTGGGAAAATCAACATCTGACTCATGGTGATTACCCATATCATGTGGCATGGTCCTAGTTTCCCTATAGGTTTCCCACTGATGGGTTTTCTCTGCAACTTCAGCTAGAAATAACCATGCATCGTCCACAGTTTTATCAATGAATTCACCATTACACATAGATTCAACCAAGGCTCGAGACTTAAAGTCTAGTCCCTCATAAAGAATGGCGACCAGTCTCCACTTCTCGAGGCCATGATGAGGACACTCAAACAACAAATCATTAAATCGTTCAAAATAATGGAAAAGTGTTTCTCCATCTAACTGGACAAAACAATTAATACTTCGACGAATAGAGATGGTCCTATGATGTGGAAAGAACTTTCCGACAAATTGATTTGTGAGTTGGTCCCAAGTGGTGATTGACTGCGGTCTCAAACCGTAAAACCATGTTTTGGCCTTTTCCTTTAAAGAAAAAGTAAACAAACGCAATTTCAAAGAGTCTTCGGATATATGGTCAGGTTGTAATGCCCGGACAATTTGTTCAAACTCTCTTACATGGTTATAGGGATTCTCAGAATCGAACCCTCGAAATATAGGAAGTATTTGTATCATTCTTGCGTTTAGTTCAAATGGGCCATCAGTCTGGGGTAAGACGATACATGATAACTGACTTATTATGTTAGGGTACATGTATTCATGGAGACTACGGAGTTTATTCACACACTCGCCCATTTTTTCAAAAAAATTTGGTTTTAATGGGTTTTGAAAATTTGGTTTGAAAGGGTTTTGAAAAGAAAATTTGGTTTTGCTTGGGATAAAATTTTGGTTTTTAAAGAGGGAGAAAAATTTTGGTTTTTGAAATAAGGAGCAATTTTTTTTTTTTTTTTTTTTTTTTTTTTTTTTGTGTGTTGGGTTTTGAAGCCCAACTTTTAGTTTAAAAGAAACTACAAGCCTAACAAACAACTAAATTACAAGCCTAAATAAAGAAAGAAATAAAAATAAAACTAATTATTACAAACCCACAAAAAAAAAGAAAATAAAAATAAAACTAAAATTATTACAATCCCAAATAAAGAAAGAAATAAAATTAAAATTAAAAAAAATATTACAAGCCCACAGATTAAAAATGGAAGCCCACAGGTTGGGTTCTCTTAATGGGTTTAGGCTTACCTTTGAAGCACAGCCCAGCTGCTCAGTTTGGTTGCAAAAGCCCAGTTGGGCTTTGGATCATCCTAAGCTTTGGCTTCAACACTCAAGGCCCAGTTGGGCTTGGTTCAATTTCCTCTCCTTCTGCAGATTACAGCCCAACAACAAGGTTCTTCTAGCCCAGCATCTAGGTAAGCAAAGTGTACCTACAGCCCACCAGCAGCTCTGGCAAGCAAGGCAACAACCAACATCAGCACCAATTACCTGCACACTTAAATGTGTGTGATCAATACACAAAGAACATGGGCAAAGTAAGCAAAGTTGAAGAACTGCAATGCAGTTGTGCAATTGCTGATGGAGAAAATGCTTACAGAATGCAGAATATAAAGTTGCTGAGAACATGCAGTTTAAGAAGTTGCTGAAAATGACAATGCATAGCTATCATTACAAGAGCTAAGTTACAGGAAGAGACGAAGGCTAAGGCTACAAAGCAAGATGCTAAAGTGAATGAAATGCAGAATTAGTTTAAGATGACGATGGTATGCAGCTAGACTAAAAATTCAAGTTTAAGATATAGTGGTATGCAGTTATGAATTATGCTACAGGAATGGAATGCAATGCAAAAGAATGGCAACAGTGAAGATTGAGCTAAAAATGCATATGTACAGGAGAGACTACACAGCAAGCTAGAAGAGCAAGTGAGCAGCAAATGAGCAAAGGGAAATAACTTGTAAGAGTGACAGCAAGAGTGACAGATGAAGATGCAAGAATGAGGTTATGTGCAAGATATGCAATGAAAGTTCAAATATGCAGTGACAATGAAAAGTATGCAGTAAAATGCAGAAAATAAGAGCAAAGATAAAGAGCAAACAGCAACAGCACCGCTACCGAGTCCCCGGCAGCGGCGCCAAAAACTTGATAGCTAAGGAATTAAACCTAAAACTATGGTTATATTTACACCTGCAAGTATACATGGTCAGATAGTAGATAGTGAATAAGCAGGGGAAGTCCACAGGGACAAGGAGGGAGCTGGTGTTGTTTCTACTTTTCTAGTGACAGTGGGAATGAATTTTGTGTTGTGTTGAAACACAACTGAGCTGTTTTGGTATGTGACTGAAATAGTGACAGAAAGTAAAGCAATGCAACAGGGTACTAAGGCTTCGAATCCACCATTTTACCTAAGCTAAGGCAATCTCAGTTCAATACTGCTCTTGTCCCTTGTTAGTTATCAGTCAGCTTTTAGGCTTTCTGACTAACTAGATGGCAGTGGAGGTTCTATGCCTGCTGCTCATCAAAGGGTTGGGTTAGAAAGGAAGCTAAAGGCACTAAGATAATTCTAAACCTTGTGATAGTTGGGGCTCTCACACTGCAACTACCCGCAGAGAAGCCACTTAGGTGTTTTAACAACCTAAAGGATGTTCTTTGATTAAGACTATCCTAAACATTTCAGCACAACAAGCACAATATCTAGCTTGGATTGAATTAGCAGAAGCATCATGATTTCATCTCCCCCTTAGCAATTAAACTAAAACATGATGAATTGACAACTGAAATTTAAAATGAACTGATATTGAAAACAAAATTAACAGCTGAGGTCCTGGCTATTCCAGGCCTCTTGGTGGTGCTCTGGCTAGTCCAGGCATATCCTCTAACACACACCCATCATCCCTATTTATACACAAACTAACTTTCCCCAAAACAGGACCACATCAGTCCAATTAGGGTTTGGTGAAAATACAAATTAAATAAAAAAAAATCCTACCTAACTCTGATAACAATCCTAATAGACTATCCCATACTTCAATTTAACATTCAATTGATTTCCCCCAAAAATTTCCCAAATCAGAAAAATTAGGGTTTTAGAAATTAAAATTAGAAATTTACCTAATCTCTGACTCCAATCAAACTTCAACCCATGCTTAGAATTAGTCTTCTTTTGCTTCCCATACCTCCAATTTCTCTCCTAACTCACCTAATTTACCAATTTTTCACACGTTAGGGTTTTGAGAAAAACGTGTATAAAAATGGGAAATTAGGTGGCTAGATAGGTTGTAATGATGGTAGTGGAGATGGGTTATGGTGTTTGGTTGATTTGAGATGGGATGGTGGTGGTTGAGGTGGTGGTTGAGCGGGGCAGGGTAAGGTGGTGGTTGCAGCGGGTGAGGGAGAAGATGGAGTCGATGGGGTTTGAGGAAGGGGTTGTTTGTTTTGCGGGTATAGGTATTTGGTTGTTTGGGTGTTGAGCAGACCCATCAAATCTCGATGTTTTGTGAGGGGAATCCGTAGGATGATAGGATGAGGGAAAGATCCAACGATGTGATGTAAATGGATGTGGAGCGACCGTTGGATATGTAATACATCAAAACTGACGGTCCAAGATGGAGTTAGGTGTTGTAGTGTTTGACAGGAGCTTCAGACTTCGATGCACGACGATGAAGCGACCGTAGGATGCTGAGATGATCCAATCTGACGGCTGAAGATGAATGCGGGTATGGATATTGGTAATGGGTTTGGGTGAGGGTTTTGGGCCTTGGGTATGCCAAGCCCATATCTTGTTTAAGAACAATTCTTCCTCTTCAAGCCCACTTCTATCCTTTTGGTCTTGTGCACAACATTCTTCGCGGCTTCCTTGTGTAATTCCTCCCGGCTTTTCACTACTTTTCTGCTCTTTTCGCTCCGCTATTCATCCAAACTTTATTTATTACCTAAAAATGCAAAATTAGTTAATAAAAATATTTATTCTTGAAAACAAAGAAAATACAGAATATGGGATAAAATGTAGAATTAATGCACAAAAGATGAGTTAAATGCCAACAAAAAGATATAGAAATATGCACTTTTTAGGACTCATCATCGCGCCATACCGTGCCGGCCTTCCCTATGCGGTTACCAAAACAAAGACTTGCGATGATCAACGGCCATCCTTCCATCTAAGATGCAAATCTTAGCTGTCCAAGGTCGCCAACCAACGCATGGTAACCTTTGGCCCAACGCCAAAACCTTTGTTTTGGCCACGCCCAAACCGCGCCAAGGCATTCCAGCCATGCCACATGTGCCAATGTTATGCCAACCACCTTGTCGCGCCATACCATGCTGGCCTTCCCTATGCGGCTACCAAAACAAAGGCTTGCGAAGATCAACAGCCACTCTTCCATCTAAGATGCAGATCTTAGCCGTCCAAGGTTCCAGCTAACACATGGAAACCTTTGGCACGACGCCAAGCCCTAGCTTGGTCGCGCCCAAACAAAGCCAAAACCCTAACTTTGGCCGCGCCTAAACTAGGACATATTAAAGCCGTACCGGCCATGCTTTCATGCCACTGGATACCAAATGAAGGGTTGCAATAATCAACGGCTACCCTTCCTCTCAAGATGCAAAATCTCGACCGTCGAAGGTCACCACCGAGATGGCAAGTCTCCCAAGCTCAACTTGTCGAACAACAACATGCTACATGTTTTCCACGAAAACACCCGAGTCATCAAGACATGTCACAAATTGGGGGATGCTCATTGGGTATTGGTTTGGCGGTTTACAGCGTGCGGCGTACACTACGCCCATTATAAGACAGTGTCATAAGGATGAGGCGGTTAGTAAATACAAGGAGTAATGGTGAAACGTTTTCTTTTATGGAACATCAATTCCACGCATTACCGGTTACCACCTCCTCCCATTTACTCATCCGTTTTCCATTTCTTACGAGACCAGAGTACGTTTCACTTCGACTTGTATAAATATGTCTTACCTATTTCCACCAAACAACAAGTTCAGGTCAGCATGATACAACACTCAGAAAATATTTGTTAGCTTTCCATCTGTTAGCTTCCCACTTTCTGATACAAGTCGTGAAATAACTACTCTTCCAGAATCAACTATTCTGGTCTCAACACTTCTCTTCGCTTCCCTCCCCAAAACCAACCCTTCTCCTTCACTTTGTGAACGAAGCAAGTCTGGAACGACCATTTTTTGGTTTAGGAAGGATTTTTATAGATTGATCTCTCGAATCTAAAGTACTCCCTTGCATTACATTGTTTAGGGTTTAAACTCGTTTCTCACCCACACACCCGAAATTACCAGAAATCAGCAGAAATCGTTTTCACCCTCAAACAATTGGCGACCATAGTGGGAGGTTGATCTTTCGGTTACGATGTCACTTTCAATCATCGATCTCATACCTCGACCCAGACGTCAGGACTGTAAAATCAAACGATCCATTCAGGAATCGACGATTCAGCTACTAGGCGGCTCGATTACCAGTCGTGACACGACAAGGGACGATTGGGGACTTCTGAGGGGTTAGAAGCAAATGATCCGCCTAGGGATCGACAAGACGACAAGGAATGACTGGGGACTTTCCACAGTCATGGCGATGTTTCCCACAAAACTCGGTCTTACATCCGGGAGATTCCTTTTTCACCAGAAGATCCAAAAACCGAGTAAGTCTTGCCTAGACAAAATACATGGTTTACTACTTCAGGTTTTCACGGGAATGATGAAACCAATAGCCATGTTATGTTTCATCTCATGCTCTCTGTCAAAAAGCAATGCTCACGATTGAATGGATTTCCTGGGATGTTTGCACCATTCTCAATCGTAACCAAAAAGCATTGTTATTCTAATAACAGTTCGTTCCAAATAATAATCCAAAACCCTCAAGGTAACATTTGTATGTCAAACCAAAAATCCAGGAAATCAAAACCGTAAACTAGGCGCTTCATTTGCCTTTCAAAAAAATAAAAATGAAATAAGAAGTTCATAAGACAAAAATGTGTTCAAGGAAAGTTTTTCAACAATGGATTGCTCTTCTTGACAAAAGCCTCTTTCGTGATTTGGAGAGCCGCCCTCTTCAACTTCAGCTTCCTGGAAAACTTTTCGACTTCCGCTTCCTGCTTCTTCACCATATCCGCAGAAGGACCTTCGACTGTTTCGGACAACAACTTTTCAACCCCTGAGAAACCTTCAACGAACCAAGGAACATTGAACTCGAAGATTAGACATGTGTCACGATGAAACCTCCAGCTCGAGACTACAACCTCATACATAGTATTACCAGTCACATTGCACATGTCGTCAATCAAAGACAAAGCTTCATCTACACGCTTAACCAACGCTAATCGACTAGTAATTTTCTTGGTATGAGCGATATGTCCGTAGCTTTCCCATATCCCGGTGTATAGCGCCGCGTGTTTGGCTGACATGCTAAATCCCCAGATCAACACATGATCCGGATGAGGAACCAGATATGGAGGGTTGAAAGTGGCGCCCGAGACTGCATCATCAACCGGCAAGGGATTCCTAACGACAATTGCACCTGCGGCCACTGGAGTACTCTCCATTTTCTGAGTCACAACGATGTTTTCATCTCGATCAACATCCATTTCAAGGTCGCCCAGTGCGGCTGTCACAGTTGGAGACAAAGCTGTATCTCCGCCAGTCTCCGTCTCAGGTCCATCTTCAGAAACGGCTTCCCCCTATGATATCACGGATTAGATATTTTCCAAAGAGAAAGGAAGAGAGGAAAGTAGAAAAAACATGCGGGAGACTCACTGATTCGCTTTCAGACCGACTAGAGAAAGATTCAACATTTCTATCGGAAGAACTACTCTCGCCATCACCGGACTCTGAACTTTCATCCTTCTCGGGTTCCCCATCACCATGGATAGGCTCAGCACAACCACCCTCCGTCTCGAGAAATGATGTTTTCTGACTACTTGCAAGTTTGGTAAAGGTGTTCACGCTACTGAGACCCTGGGCAAGATACTAATACGGATACTCAGAAAAGAAACAAGGATATAAACGATCCAACTAAAATCAAGAGGAAAAGCATACATACCCGCATATTAGACGAACTCAAATTCGGTAGGGTTTTCGAATCTTATTGGGAACCGTCTGCATGGATTTTAGACCTCTACTCCTTCACTTGGGGACTATCTGCATTCGGGCTAACGGATTTTCCCTTGGTCGAAGAAGGATCCCTCAGCAGTGGGTGCTTCGCTAAAACCGCAGGAGAAGGCTTACCGCGACGGTTTTCTACCACATCATTCACGAATCCATGGATAGAGAGAAACTCATCCTGCCAAAATATGTTATATTTGGAGGTTGTTGATGGATTTCGTTTCGCGAGCGGAAAAGGGAGACTTTTACCCGACACAAGAACACTAGCATCGAGAACAATTGGCAACGAGTCTTTTGGAACAACCGGCTAACAAATGAGTGGGACCCCTTGGGCAAAACCCATATGTCGAGCCGCCCTATCGATATTGTAAGAAAATGCTTTGCAAGATCCTCGAAATAAAGACAGCGCATGACCGGGCGTGCAGCTTCGCATGAACACCATCTCTCCAACACTCATATCCTCTTTACCAGAAGACAAAGACATGCTCGGAGCAGGAGCAAAGGTATTGATCTGAGTTATGGACGGATGCACCGGATCCCATGGAAGAAAATTGACCGTGTGCGAGTTCTCAAGGAATCCAAACAGTTTCGAACCAATCTTTGGGCGCCTATTCGACCAGCGCAGTATCCTAGAACCACCCCAAAACTCGGGAAGTACGGCCAACGTCTTTAGAGCATACCTTTCGCAGTTCTCCCATAGCCGCGCTTGGAGAAAGACGACATGAATAGACGAATCCACTTTCATGTAGCCATTTGAACCGCACATATCCGCGACCAGATGATCCAAGTGTGTGTACAGAGAACCAAGAAACAAGCCGCCAATAGGGAGAACGACACCTTTTGCCAATTTTATGGCAAACTTGATAAGTTCATGTCTTATATCCTTCTTACCACAGCCGTCATCGAAAATATGTCTGGATAACCAAAGAGCCAAGAACGCTGTGACATGAAGTGTACTATTTTTCTGATTTGGCTCCAACTCATCAGGAAACCATTGAGACACCCACCAGCCATAGAAGCGCCTCGTCTCGTTTTCTTTCCGAACGAATCCTTTTGATTTCTCAACCAGAGCGACGCGCATTTCTTCTTCATCTGCAGAAAACTTGACATCGAGGTTTTCTATTATGATAAGGTTCAGCAAGACGGCCACGCTCTCTAAAGAGATAGTCATTTCAATCCACCTGCATATGGCCGTGTGAGTGTCCGGATACCATATGGAAATAAAAGCAACCAAGCCTGGAATATCTTTTCTAATTTGAAGCACTGCGGAAGCCGTGACAGCATCAATAATCTGCACCTTGGTCAATGAGAGAAGCAGAATACTCTTTCCTCTGAAGACAAAACCTTATTACACCTCCAGGCCGAACTGAACGGGCCTCTCCTTCACTTTCCGGACCAGTCAGAAGAATCGACACATACTTGGGATGACTTTTCCTAATTGTGGCGGATGTTGTAAAGAACTCATCTCTATGTTTGGCTTGGAATTGGCAACATCTTTCGGTACGGCAGAACTTTTCTAAAATTACATCCTAACGAAATTCTCTCACGCTACTTTCACCTTCGAAATAACTAGAATAGAAAAATACGAAGAGCAATTATTACGGAAAGTGCATGGAAATCATTTTATCATACACATGAGTTCCATCCTGGACGCAAACCGATTTGTTGCAAAGTCATAATGCGCATGAGCAAAGAAATGGGGACTGAAAGACCCTGCATCACCACCTCATGCCAAGGCCGTACCCTGAAGCAGGAAATTTGCGCCCGGAAGAGGAGGCGCGCCCCACCATGGGAACAATACACACGGCCATACCAGGAAAAGGAAGGAAACCCTAGGAGCTAGGTTTTCAGAAGAAGGGAATGACAGTTACTAGCTCATGCATGCCTACTTTGCACAGTAATTGAGGTGGCCAACATTACTACGGCATTCACGCCTAAATGTTACTACAAGTTCACGCAAAGCATATTACGGCTAGGATTCGTACCAACACAAAAGAATAATATTTTTACAAGTTCATGAAAAGGTACGCCTACACCTAGGGTTTGCACTAACACAAGAAAACAAGAAAAACAAGTTAAAGAGGAAGTGCTGGAAGACATACCTGGGATTCGCTCGTTCGCTTTACTGTTACCACACGACTAGAGTAAAAAAAATAAATATAAAGGTGTGAAATAAAAGGATAGGACGACCCCCTTTTATAGGCGTGGTACTTGGCAGTTTGAATAAGGAAAGGACTTCCTATTTGAGTCAAGTAAGGAAAAGAGGAAACCGGTCCCGCGAAGACAAATCACCATGCCAAGACGTCCGCACGTGCTTTTCCTCACAAAACCACGCCATTTCCTTGGCTCCACCATGCCAAGCCGTCCGCACCATGCCTTGTCCCCACCACGCCAAGCCGTCCACATTCTTTGCCTCACGAAACCGCGCCTTGACTTGGCCCCACCATGCCAAGCCGTCCGCGCCATTGCCTTGTCCCCACCATGCCAAGCCGTCCGCGCTATTACCTTGGCCCCACCATGCCAAGCCGTCCGCGCCATGACTTGCCGCGCCAACATCAACAACTCGCCAAGCCAGCGTCATGATGTTCCCTAACCCATCCAAGGTGATACATGGCCAGACGAAGACGGCGATCTTCATCTCACCACTTATCGGTCTACACCACAAATATAATATACGCAAGGCCGCCAAACATGAGGATCATGAACTCTCCTTACCTCTCGAAAAAGGTTAGTCGGACTTTCGTGACCATCTTTTCACGACCTGTCATTTCGATTTTTGTCCTCACCTGTCACCATCTTATGCTTACCTCGCAACAATGCTCCTGTTCCGAGATAAGCAGGGGACTTAATGTTGATGGTGGTTTTTAGCTTAGGGTCAAAATCGTAAAACTGTACATCTGACATGACGTCACTATGACCATTGGCACATTTATTGAATTAATCATCATGCCTACGTAAGAATTACCGGGGTACCCTTTTTTTTACATGGGTCATGTTCCACGGCAGAACCCTTAACACTGACTGACATCATCTATGCCAAACCCTAATTCTCATGCTACCGCGCCAAGGCATCCCAAGCATGCCAGCCGCACCACTGTGCCAATGACAGACCATGCCAGACACGTCACCGCGCCAAGGCATGCCAACCATGCCAGCCACATCTCCGCCCCAAGGCATGCCAACCATGCCAGCCGCACCACTGCGCCAATAGCATGTCATGCCAGCCGCACCTCCGCGCCAAGCCATGCCAACCATGTCAGCCGCACGACTGCGCGAATGGAATGCCATGCCAGCCGCACCTCCGCTCCAAGGCATGCCAACCATGCCAGCCGCACCACTGCGCCAATGGCATGCCATTCCAGCCACACCTCCGCGCCAAGGTGTGCCAACCATGCCATCCGCAACACTACACCAATGGCACGCCATGCCAGCTGCACCTCCGCGCCAAGGCATTCCAACCATGCCAGCTGCACCACATGTGCCAATGGCATGCCAACCACCTTGCTTCGCATGCCATGCCGGCCTTCCCTATGCGGCTACCAAAACGAAGGCGTGTGATGATCAACGGCCACCCTTCCATCTTAGATGAAAATCTTAGCCGTCCAAGGTCGCCAAACAACGCATGGTAACCTTTGGCCCTAAACCTAGTTTTGGCCACGCCAAACCGCACCAAAGGCATGCCATGCCACATGTGCCAATGGCATGCCAACCACCTTGCCGCGCCATACCATGCCTGCCTTCCCTATGCGGCTACCAAAATGAAGCCGTGCGATGATCAACGACCACCCGTCCATCTTAGATGCAGATCTCAGCCGTCCAAGGTCACCAACCAACACATGGTAACCTTTGGCCCAACTTGAAAACCCTAGTTTGGCCGCGCCTAAACCACGCCAAGGCATGCCGACCATGCCACATGTGCCAATGGCATGCCACGCCATCCACCTTGCCGCGCCTAAGTCATGCCATGCCGACCTTCCTTTCACGGCTGCCAAAACGAAGGCGTGCGATAATCAACGGCCACCCTTCCATCTTAGATGCAAATATCAGCCGTTCAACCAACACATGGTAATCTTTGGCCCAACGCCAAAACCCTAGTTTTGGTCACGCCCAAACCACGCTAAGGCATGCCGACCATGCCACATGTGCCAATGGCATGCCAGCCACCTTATCGCGCCATACCATGTCGTCCTTCCCTATGCGGTTAGTAAAACAAAGGATTGCGACGATCGACGGCCATCCTTACATCTAAGATGTAAATATTAGCCGTCCAAGGTCTCCAACCAACGCATGGTAATCTTTGTCCCAAAACCCTAGTTTTGGTCACGCCCAAACCGCGCCAAGGCATGCCGGCCATGCCACATGTGCCAATGGAATGCCAACCACCTTGCCGCGCCATACAATGCCGGCCTTCCTTATGCGGTTACCAAAACAAAGGCTTGCGATAATTAACGACCATCCTTCCATCTAAGATGTAAATATTAGCCGTCCAAGGTCGCCAACCAACGCATGGTAACCTTTGGCCCAAAACCCTAGTTTTGGTCACGACCAAACCGCGCCAAGGCATGTCGGCCATGCCACATGTTCCAATGGCATGCTAACCACCTTGTCGCTCCATACCATGTCGGCCTTCCCTATGCAGTTACAAAAACAAAGGCTGGCGACGACCAACGTCCATCCTTCCATCTAAGATGCGAATCTTAGCCATCCAAGGTCGCCAACCAACGCATGGTAACCTTTGGCCCAACGCCAAAACCTTTGTTTTGGCCACCCCTGAACCGCGCCAAGGTATGCCAGCCATGCCACATGTGCCAATGGCATGCCAACCACCTTTTCGTGCCATACCATTCCGGCCTTCCCTATGCGGTTACCAAAACAAAGGCTTGCGACGATCAACGACCATCCTTCAATCTAAGATGTAAATCTTAGCCATCCAAGGTCGCCAACCAACGTATGGTAACATTTGGCCCAACGCCAAAACCTTTGTTTTGACCACGCCCAAAATCGCGCCAAGGCATGCTGGTCACGCCACATGTGCTAATGGCATGCCAACCACCTTGCCACGTCATACCATGACGGCCTTCCCTATGCAGCTACCAAAACAAAGGATTGTGAAGATCAATGGCCACTCTTCCATCTAATATACATATCTTATCCGTCCAAGGTTACCAGCTAACGCATGGCAACCTTTGGCCCGACGCCAAGCCCTAGTTTGGGCGTTCCCAAACAAAGCCAAAGCCCTAAATTTTGGCCGCGCCTATACTAGGCCATATTAAAGCCGTACCGTCCATGCTTTCATGCCACTGGATACCAAACGAAGGGTTGCAATAATCAACGGCTAACCTTCCTCTTAAGATGCAAAATCTCGAGCGTTGAAGGTCTCCATCGAGCCGGCAAGTCTCCCAAGCTCAACTTGCCGAACAACAACATGCTACATGTTTTCCACGAAAACACTCAAGACATCAACACATGTCACAGACTGGGAGATGCTCATTGGGTATTGGTTTGGTAGTTTACAGCGTGCGGCGTACACTACGCCCGTTATAAAGCAGTGTCATAAGGATGAGGCGGTTGGTAAATACATGGATTAATGGTGAAACGCTTTCTTTTATGGAACATATATTCCAGGCGTTACCGGTTACCACCTCCTCCCATTTACTCATCCTTTTTCCATTTATTACGAGACCAGAGTACGTTTCACTTCGACTTGTATAAATAGGTATTACCTATTTCCACCGAACAACAAGTTCAGGTCAGGAGGATACAACACTCAGAAAATATTTGCTAGCTTTCCATCTGTTAGCTTCCCACTTTCTGATACTAGTCGTGAAACAACTACTCTTCCAGAATCAACTATTCTGGTCTCAAGACTCTCTTCGCTTCCCTCCCCAAAACCAACCCTTCTCCTTCACTTTGTGACCGAAGAAAGTCTGGAACGACCATTTATTGGTTTAGGCCGGATTTGTACAGATTAATCTCTTGAATCTAAAGTACTCCCTTGCAGTACATTGTTTAGGGTTTAAACTCGTTTCTCACCCACACACCCGAAATTACCAAAATCAGCAGAAATCGTTTTCACCCTCAAACAGGAGCATACAACACTCAAAAATCACTTGTTAGATTTCCCATCTGTTATCTTTCCATTTCTGATACAAGTCGTCAAACAACTACTCTTCCTGAATCAACTATTCTGGTCTACACACTATCTTCGCTTCCCTCCCTAGACCAACCCTTCTCCTTCACTTTGTGATCGAAGCAAGTCTGGAACGGCCATTTCTTGGTTTAGGCCGGATTTGTACAGATTGATCTCTCGAATCAAAGTACTCCCTTGCAGTACATTGTTTAGGGTTTAGATTCGTTTCTCACCCACACACTCGAAATTACAAAATCAGCAGAAACTGTTTTCACCATCAAACACTATAGTAATCTGAAAACTTGAGTTTATATATTTGGATTTTTCATCCCAAACTCATGGACACCTACGTAAGATGGAAAACGAGCGGGTCGGGGCTGTCTTGTTACGGGTTTCAAGGGTACGGGCCAAAGCTTGCGGGTTGCTACTCTTCACGGGTGGTCATTTCTCCAACCCACGCCCGTAACGGGTAAAGCTTACGGGTTCACAGGTTAGCTGGTTTATGATGAGTCAACTCGCCAGTAACGGATTTTGACAGAGTTTCCTCTGTTTTCTGGTTATTGCCGGCCACATTTAGGCCATTTAAAGCTCCTTCTCTGCAACCTAGCATTCATCTAACAATAGATTCAACACCAACAAAACTTACTCATCTTCTCAAAAGGAAAAAGGGAAAAAACATATAACATGTCTTTACTGTACAAGGAATTGAAAATGATCGGTAATCAGTTCCACAAAATAAAAAAAGAAAATGCAAGAAATTTAGCTCCAATTCACATTAAAAATAGACTACGTATTCTTGCTCTAACCTTCATTAATCTCTTCAATCTTCATCTTCAACAGAGAAAAACAACTTCATGTTCTTAAACAACAGAGAATTTTCATAGTACTGACCATCACCTCATACAAATTGTACAAACTCAAACTAGTACATACAAATTGAATCAAAACCCTAGTCTTCTTCTTCTATCAATAACTCAATTCTCTTCTCAATTTCATAAAACCCCAAATTCAATTGAAGCCCTAATTTCTTCTGGATTTCTCAATTCCAGTTCTTCATTGAAATTAACCCTAACTATTAGTATGATAATCTTCTTCTCCGTATTCTACTTTTAAAACCCACCCTCACTCACTTTCACTTCCAATCTCCAACTCAAAACCCACGTCAAAAGTTAACCCAAAAACAGAAAGAAAAAGAAAAGTGAGGAAGCAAATCCCCATATCAGTTACTTGAGCTTATATCCATTATAGTTAAGTTTAGATTTACACATGCAAAGAAGAACAGACGCAGAGAAGAAAGAAAAAAGAAGACGGAAGTGGTGCTAGGAGGCGCAGAGGCAGAGAGCAGAGTGGAGAAAGAAAATAGGAAAGAATGAAAATGATCTTCTATGATTTTTTTTTGAGTTTTATATCACAAACGAACGGATGAGATTAGATGTATTAATCATACGGTTGAAATTATTAGGAGTGGACGGGTTGACAGGTTTACCCGCGGGTTTACGGGCCGGGATGGGTTAACCCGTTTTCTCACAAGCCACTATTTCTCCAGCCCGCGCCCGGCTTGTTTAGGACCCAGCCGAGACGGGCGCGGATTTTTCACGCGTCGGGCGGGTAAACCCGCGGGTTTTAGGCTGGTTTTGGAGCATTGAGGAATGCACTGGGTTCAGATAATGTTAGGTTTCAAAAGTAATTTGTTCTAACATTTGATTAATCTCAGGTGCATGTTGGTATCAACTTTGTGTTGGGGGACATCAGTGAGACATGCTCTCTATGTATCAACTTTGTGTTTGGAGAGACTAAATGAAAAATGCTTTAATAAGTAACTTTGCTCTTGAATAATCATTATCATGTTGCTTTCTATATATTTGATGAAGATGTTTGATTATGAATCATATAAGCTCATTGTATATTGCTAATGGAATTTCTTTGCCTAGGGCCTGCTATGGTGTTTTGAGATTCGTCATGGGAAGCGGGGTCAATGGTTGCGAGGTACAATCTGCTGCCATTCGTTCATGTATTCCAGACTTTTACATATAGTGTTGATTTATGGTGATCGGTCTTGGTATGAAGGGCGGAAAAGTTATCATGGTTGTTCTCACTTGAGTTATCGAGTCTTTCGAGTGCCTTAGCAAGTTGTGTTCCCAAACTATATTATCACTTAGGTTAGAAGGTCAGTGTGTACTTATCTGATTCAAATTCTGAGAGACAAATGGTAAACCATTAGAAATCCCTAATCAGGAGTCAAACACCATAATCTGATTGGGTCTCCTTCCTTGCGGACCTAAACGAAAATGTTGGTAGAAGAAAGTTAGATTATTTATTTTTCATAACTTGAAATAGACATAGCAGTGAGTTCTTGTGCACGTTTAGCTGGATTTAGATTGTGAATTATTCTACATCAGAACTGGTTGTGACCATTTTAGATATATTCAGTTTGAAATGTATAGCTACATTCTTCTTTTGATCTGACCATCTTAGAAAACTCCAGATTTGTAATAGACATCAAAATACCAAGAATTCAGTTGTGCTCTTAGAATGCAGAATTAACTAACTTAGAATTTCACTAGTCAAAAGACAACTCTCTAAAGATCCAGGTGAACATACAAGGGAAATTCTGATTTAACCCCTTAGGATCATAATTCTAATTGGCCTTTCTACGTTTTCCATGATTGCAATTACTGATTTATTCCTTAGCTTGTGATGAACTTTTTGTTTCTTTATCAAAATGCTCTGTTCGCTGTGATATTCATCTAGCTAGGATTCATGCATTTATACTCTTTATGACTTGAATATTAATCTTCTACCATTCTCTAGTCATAAATTCAAGGTGGTAAGGTATTTTTGGGATCTCCTTTCATCTTCTAACTTAAAATTACTTTCATCTACTTTTGTTGAGCAGGGTGTTCTTGGTGTCAAGGTCGAGATCATGTTGGATTGGGATCCTAAAGGAAAGAGTAGTCAAGTGACTCCATTACCTGATGTAGTTACAATCCACCAACCCAAGGAGGAAGATTTCGTTAGAAGGCAGAAATTGCAAGTCTATACTAAAAATTAGTGTACTGTGAATGAGAATCTGATATCAGGTGCAAATCCTTTCTGGAATGCGAAATTGCAGGTCTAGGAATTTTTCTTCTTTTTTTAGCATTGCAGGTCCAGGATGACCCAATGGTATCCTGTTTTTTGTATTTTTTTCTATTTAAATGTAACTAAATTCTTTACGGGAATAGCAGTAATATTAGATTTATTAACTGTAATAAATAATCGCCACAAGTCATCACCACGACTTGTGGTAGCCTTCCACGTGGAAGTTTGTAAAAACACGTGGCGCATCGCTGTCAGTTGCAAATCTACAGCAACATATAAATTGTGGCAATAAGTGTGACATAAGAAAGACAGGTGTCGAGACAAGAAAAATAGCTAATTTTTGCTAAACCGTTGCAATTAATTACTGTAACGGATGAAAACTGTGGCTTTAATAAATAACTGTCACATAAAAAACTGTTGCAACAAATTACAACAGTATTAATAACGGCGTTTTTATAACGGATACATATGTTACAAAAATTATCAGTGACAGATATACCATGTTACAATATCCTGATTTTGGTGCAGTGAGTAGTCACTCACGGCCAGGTTTCGATCTCGGAGCCAGGATATGCATACAATATGTCAGAATAGGGTTTGTTGGGACCACTAAAAATTATTAATCAAGCGAGTTATTAATTTAACGATAAATTAATAGTTATTAATTTAACGATAAATTAATAGTTATTAATTTATATATTGATTAATATCTTATTAAGTTATATATAAATTTATTATCAAATAATTATTTTCTAAATATCGTAGAATATTTTTAAATTCTTCAAAGCACCGTTCAATCTCCCACTTTGCTTAATTGTAAACTTCAATCAATATATAGAACAAGTTTACACAATTCAAATCAATAGTTAGACAGTGAAATCACTCAGGACTTGCAAAATTTGACCAAAAAGATAGCTCATCGCAGTTCCACGAATGCCAAGATTTGAAGAATATCCGGAAGAAATTGAAGTTACTCAACTGTTGACTGATGAAGAAATAATTGAGAGTGTTATGAGAACTGATAAGGATGGGAAAGAAGATGATGAAGGTTCTACAATAGACCCCCTTCACGAAACGAGGTTGTTAAAATGACAATCACATTAAATAAATTCTTGTTGAGTTATGAGAAAACAACACCAGAAATTCTTACGATAATAAGGAAAATTTCGGATGGAATTAAATGCGACAAAAACAAAAGAGTATTGAGTCATTTTCCAAAATATCTCCATAAGTCATATTGAATAAATATAATAAATTATTAATTAACAAGATTTTTTCATGCCCGTGCATATAACTGCTTCACATTCTTTGGATTATTGCGGGAAGGCGTGTTGAACGACGAATCTGCAAAGTCAAAAAGACTCCAAACATGGAAGTGTGTGGTTCTCTTCATCATAATCAATCCAATAATCAGTTACTAAATTGCGATTTACTGCGATAATTTCTTGCAAAAATAAGGCACTTCTGAGAATAAAGTAGTTACATACATAATCCCTAACCGGGTACTCATGTTAATTTTAGCCATGTCATGCCGGTTCATGTTTAAATTGTTAGAGACACACCAGTTCTTAATGTTGTAGCAATTGGTTTCTCTATCATGAAAATACATTCATTTGGATAAACCTTGACTCAAGCCGGACATGCATGACCTTTTACCTTTCATGGCTAACTATGGGTGTCTTAAAAACCCATAAATCAAATACTGAACCTCATAATTTATATCCTGCGTTTAAATATGATGAAGATGGACTTAGCCATACCAAATAGCTAGGGTTGAAAATCATTAAACCCCTTGACATCCCACATCGATTCATAAAAAGATTTCATTTTTCTAAGATTTTTAACCATTTCATCTCGAACATACCTCCTGTTGGAAAAAAAATGGGTTTCACAAAGGATGAATGACACAGAGAAGAAATTGTTGCACTCCAAAACTTTCAAGGCTTGTATAAATTTCTTTTAGACAAATATTTCTACCCTCCCAATAACAATTGGCGATTACAACAGGTATGCGAAATATTGCCTTCAGGATACAATGAAAGCCCTGCAACGAAAACTGAATTCAAGGTTTGTACCCCTTGATTCAATCAAGAACACACAAAGAGATTTCTGATTTCTGATGATGCTTTTTGAAACAGAGAAAACAGATTGATTTTTCTTATATCTTAAACGAAACTGGGAGAAGCTATTTATAAAGGGTTTTGCACCTGTTGGGAATAGGTTTTTTTTATTCGCCAACAGGTTTCTATTCACGAAACGTCAGGTTCCTTCATCAACAGACATCAATGGTGTCTTTTGGATTCGAAATTTTCGAACAGGCTTTTATCGGCCAAATAAAACCTTCAGGTCGACCACAGCCTGGGGGGCGATGCCCCCCAGGACCCCCCTTTGGTTAGTGGTGTTGAAAATATTCCAACACCTCCACGGTACTTCTGCATTCTTTTTAAACAATTTCAATTGTTTGACCACAACCCAATACCCGCAGTGTCCATCCGTGTTCACATCTTCTATGTGATTTACAAACGGCTGAATCTCTACAGGCAGTTGAACCAAGTAATATGGATTTACTGGATTAGTTGACGTAGTTTGTTCTTGTGATGCTTGTGGTTTGCAGGTCTTCTTCGCCACCGGATCCTCTGCACATGTTGAAGCATTTTTAACAAGTTCAAATTCCGATAAGTTTCTTTTGGTTGTCTTGTTCTTCATCTGCTGCAACTTTGTCGGCCTACCGTGTTGTACTTCAGACACTTTCGGCTCTTTCAAATAATTTGTTTTTGAATTTCCAAGCACCCCAAGCTCTGATTGCATGATAGCTCTTTGAGTGTCACCCACACTTTCTCAATAGATTTTATTTCCAGCAAATCTTGAAATGCTTTTGTCGTACGGTCTTTTACTGGTGGAGTAGTAGTCAATTGCCGGTAAAATGAATCGATGGCGCTTAGAGGTATGAAACCATGGGATAACTTAAATTGAAGCAACATGTGTGCACAGGGTAACCCGTTAGTTGTACGAATCACACACCAACATTTTTTAGTGTCTGACCCATGTTTGTCGACACGTTTTAACTCATCATTCAAAAGCCTCAAACCTAAATGCCACACATTATTCAGAAGCATCTGAAACATTGGTTGTTTTGAAAAGTTAAGCATGGTTCTTGTTGCGCTATCTTCAAAGTCACTTTGGATTTGCACAAAATCATTTTCAAACCTTTGTTGAGCATTGTACCAACAAGCAACAAATGACCCTTGTGATGTCCCAAAGTATTTTTTCAATGCACCGTGTGCACTTTCCACCCTGCTTGTAGCGACATTGTTATAGTGTTTAATCTTATCAGTCCATGCTCGAACAAATTTCTGTTTTGGCTTATCTAACCAAGTAGTGGTCACATAATTCACTGAAATGTTGTATTTAGGAGACCATATAGTACAAAACTGTTTATATTGTCTACAGTTGGTTACCAACAAAGGGACTTCCGATCATCCATAAAATTATCAAACAACTTCATTTTTTTTCTTTCTCGGCTTTCTTTCTTTCTTTTCTTTTTTTTTTTTTTTTTTTTTGCTTAGTAATAAATTTTTATTAGATCCAAAAAAGAGGTTACAAAAAGTTATTCAGAAAAAGTTATTACAACTTCTTAACTCTCTAAATTAAACTTTATTTGGATGTTCTAGATTAGACAAAAACATTGGCTTATGCAGGAAAATTCTCTTCTCACCTCTGGGTAAGGAGACACCCATCTTTGCTAGGACATCTGCAGAGAACTTCATTTCTCTGTAATTGTGTATGAACTCCAAGCTGATAAGTGTAGCAGCAATTTTATTCCATCTAGCTTGCACATACCAAGGTATTCTTCTAGTAGAGAAAGAGTTAATAGCTGATGATGAATCAGATCTTATGCATAACTGTAGAAATCCCATACTTATTTCCCATTCACATGCATTTATCACAGCAAAAATCTCAGCCATATAATTGGTTGCAATACCCATACCACCTGCAACTACAACTAAGAATCCCCCTGAGCTATCTCTGCCTATAAATCCATATCCAGCTTCACCAGGATTATCTTTTGCAGCACCATCACAACACAATAGTATTTTAGGACTGCTGGGTAATGAGATTTTTTGAATTTCAATATGCTTCACTTTTCTGCATTTCATGCCAAATATTTTAAGGATCTGCAAGTCTTCAATTGTATTCCACATATGTCCATTCATCCTGAATTCACATTCCTTAGTGAACTGAACTATATTTCTTTTCAAAACCTCTGCATTAGGTTGTTCACCATCATATACCACTTTCTTTCTATGAAAGCATATTTCCATAATAGTTATGAGTGCTGCAGTTCTCCAAATTTCTCTTACAACTGGACTTTTTGACTTTACCATGCTGAGCACTTCCTCAAGTGATATAGGATTAAAGAATGCAAAGAAACCACCTAGACATTGCCATATTATCTCACTAAAGTTGCAATGCTATAGTATATGTTCAGTTGTTTCTTCCTCTTGCTTACATAATGAGCATCTTGAAACCATATTAAATCCTTTCTTTCTCATATTATCATATGTAGCCCAAACTCTTCTTATCACCTTCCAGACATTGCTTGATATACTATGATGAATAGGATTCTTCCAAATGCTTTTCGTCCATTATAGTTTTGGGTATTTCTTTCTTATACATTCCACTGTTGTTGCAGTTGAGAATTCTCCAGTTTTGGTCCAAATCCATATTCTCCTATCTTTTTCTCCACCCACCACTGGTAGTGCATTGTCTTGTATCATATTTGACATTTCAGCAGGTATAATCCATTCACAATTTCTCAGTAGATGCATTACTTTGAGATCAGGATTTTGAAGTATATATGAATTATTAGGATACAATTTTTTCAGAGGCATACATGTAATCCATATGTCATTACATACTGAGATGCTTTTCCCATCACCCATAATCCATCTTGAGTTATTAAAGATTTCATCCAGTACCCATTTGATACCAATCCATACTGAAGATTTCTTATAATAATTAATCCAACTACCATTTTTATCTTAATTTAGCTTGAAAGAATTTTTCCCATTCATCATTATCATTCTGCATCTTCCATGACAACATCATAAGTAGAGATTTGTTTATGTCTTCCAAGCTTCTCAATCCCAGACCTCCTTCTTCTAATGGAGAATATACCTCTTCCCATTTAACTGTCAATAGTTTCTTTTTTGATGGATCCCCTGACCAAAAGAAATTTCTGATAATTCTGTAAAATTCCATCAATATTTTCCTAGGCCATTTGTATACTGATATGCTGTAAACTGGAATGATGCATAATACATGTTTCACCAAGATAATTCTTTCCTGAAAAGATAACATCTTACCCATCCAACCAGGCATCTTGGTTTGTGATAAATCCATAGACCCCCATAGTGTGATGATTTAATCCTTCCAGGTATTAGATTGACACCCAAGTACTTAACTGGAAATTTTGAGAGTGACATACCACAATTATTTGCAATTTGGAGTTTCCTGCTATCTGTAGTGCCTCCCACAAAGCATTTGCTTTTTTCCATACTCACTATTTGACCTGATGATTGCTGATAATCCTTCAATAGTTTCAGGAGTTTACCTGTGTTCCTCTTATCACCATTACAAAATAAGAATATGTCATCATCAAAAAAGATATGTGAAGGAGTAATGCCATTTCTGTTTACCATTGGAATTAGTTTTCATGTTTGCACCATATGAATTGTTCTTCTACTTAGAATCTCCACAACAATGACAAACAAAATAGGTGATAGTGGATCACCTTGTTTTAAACCTCTACCAGTAGAAAAAAATCCAGCTGGACCTCCATTAACCATAACTGATATTCTTGTAGATTGAAATAGCACATGTAACCAATGTATGAATTGATCTGAGAACCCAAAAGTGGACATAGTTTGAAACAGAAAATCCCAACTGAGTGAATCATATGCCTGTGTTATGTCCAATTTCAGACCAACATTACCTCCTATTCTAGTAGTCTCCATTTCATTAATTAATTCAGATGCTAGCACAATCTGATTTTGAATATTTGTCCCTTTGATGAAGGCACCTTGCTGTGAAGATACTACTTTGTCAATTACTTTCCCCATTCTCATAGTAATGATTTTAGTAATTATCTTAAAACAAAAATTACTTAGACCAATTGGTCCAAACTGGGAAGCTTTCTTGGCACCTTGCACCTTAGATATAAGAGTAAGAAAATTGGCATTCATACCTTTTGGGATAAATCCCTTCCTCCAACAATATTGAATTGCTAAACTTAAGTCACTGCCAATGATATCCCATGTACTTCTATAGAACCAACCAGCAAAACCATCTGGGCCAGGGGCACTCTCAGGATCCATATCTTGAATTGCTACATATATTTCTTCATTTGTTGGTACAACATTTAACATTTTGTTGTCTGCTTCATTTATGATTTTAGGAATATTATCAAAAATCCCATCTGTAAATCTTACTTCTTCATGCTTAAATTTGTTTTCAAAATGCTCTACCAATATATCAGCAATTTCTTTCTCGGCTTCTTTGGCTTTTCTCTTAGCATCATTATTTTTGGCTTCATTTGTTTCCACGGTATCTCCCATTTCACCATTTTCTTCCTCGTTATTCTCGGCTTCATTTGTTTCCACGGTATCTCTCATTTCACCATTTTCTTCATTACTGTTATCCTTGACAATTCTAAAGTGCTTTGCACATTTAGAATATACATTATTCCCAATGTGCCATGTACACAAGAGATGCGATGCCATTGGAAACACATACTCTACTGCACTAAACAAGCCACTATCTGCATCTGTTACAACTACTGAAGGAACCTCATTATCCGAATATAAACGTTTGACACATTGCAAAGCCCATATGTAGTTTTCAGTTTTCTCTCTGCTCATAAAAGCAAGCGCAACTGTAAACGTCTTTCCCGTTGATGTATGAGAGACCACATGGAACAAAGGCAACTTATACCTATTGATTTTGTATGTATTATCAAGTAGAATAAACTTATGGAAACACTGGGCTAGTAAAACATATTTAGGGTGAGCAAAGAATATATCAGTTACCTCCTTTTTTATGGGATTATACTTGCGTTCAACTGTGTATTTGTGTTCTTCCGACAACTTCATGAATTGTTGCATTACCGACCTGCCCTCGTTCCAAATCTCTTTTAGTTTAGCTCTAGCATTGTACACATTTCTTATAGTACAATAATTACCCTTATTATCCTGTTTTATCGAAGTTAAAATATTTCGAGGTCTAGCACCAGCCACAGTAAAGCTCTCTACTTTCTTGAATTCTCCATCCTTCAACCTTGCCACGTATGCGTGTCCGGTAAGAGTTTTAGGGAGATCATGATTATGAGAACCACACTTTACCCGAACCCGCCATTTTCCATCATCTCCACAAATAGCACTGAGCATAAACGGACACCCGCATTTTTTAGTACCGGAATGCCTTTTCTTCATATTTGTTGTCTTTGGTATATGGTTTTTACCCTTGTGGCTGATATGCAAGCCACTTCTCTCGCATTTCATTTCTAGATATGATCCTTTTCCATTGGTATCTAGATTTTTTTCCCTTGATGACTTGCAAACAATGATGCAATTCCGATTCTTTCCTAATTCCATATACAAATCACGAACCGCTTCCTTGGACTCAAATACCTATACTCAAATATACAATAACTGAACAATTTAGATAAGTATATGTGATTGACTATATTTTAGAGTTCAGTTTGTAATACCACCACCCAACATACCTTATTGGTTGTAAAATATTCAGTTAAGTCTAAATTGGAAGAAGCAGGACGAGTTGCATAGTCAAGTCCAAATTCATCGCCTCCAACATCCACAACTGGAACCTCATTCTCATGATCAAGAACCTTAAAAAATATACAAAATAGTGTTAGTTGCATCTCTAATCTGTAAACTAATATCTAACATATCCTAATTAACCCCATGGACAAAGGAAAAGGAGCAGGTTGTATACAAAAGTTAAATAGCTCAGTCAATTGATTTTCTTCTAATATTTCTTCATCTGGTTGCTTTTCTTCTACTTCCACATCAAATAACCAGATATGATAGTTTTCTTTCATTTTAGCACTTCACACTCGGGATCAAATTAATAATCAAAGCATTTTGATATTATCTAGGGTTTGTTAATACTAAATAATAAAAGAATAAAATTAGAGTTAAATGGGATATGTAAGTACGGTTAGTTCGGGAAGACTAAACGGTGGCATAAGAAACTAAACTACAAAAGGTATTTTTTGACAGGGGAAAACTTATTTTAATTCCACAAAAGAATAACCCGGAGTCAAATAATCTAGACTAAAATCAACTTTTTCTCTAGGAATAGTGGCTTTCCTCTTATTAATTATCGGAAAAAACACGAGAAATTGTATCTGTTCGGAAAAGGAACCAAATCATCTTTTAGTATTGGACAAATTTTCCACATGGCATGTTTGTATTGGACAAAATATGAGGATTGTTGAGCTTCCGCCATGTCCGCAAATTCATTCTCCTTTATATTAAAAATAAATTTATATTTTAATTTTATACGGAGACTACATATAGGTAATCAAAAATGTATATTTAATAATCTTAGCAAATTATTAATTTGGTATGTTATCTCCAACTCGAAACCGACTAAAAATATTATTTAAGAGAATTTATTAAATAATCGAATATTAATTAATGGAGTTTCTACTGTACAAAAAAATTAAAACTAGAGAAAAACAAAATTACCCGCGCATAACATAATCTATAGTATGCACTATCTGGCATTTCTACTTTTGGTTAAAAATTGGCCTACCACTTTGATATTGTCTTTCACTTGCTGACGGAATTCTTTTTTGAACGGGCACTGCGCATTCAAGCTTTGAACACGCACCTCCGTCGCCGTTGATTGGTAAGATCTAACTTTTAAACTTAACTATAGTTATACCTCCCGAATTTTAACTACAATATTACAAAACTTTCTGTAATGTTTAGCTTTTGACAAATACCCGTATAGCTTTTTACCTTTGGGCGCCAGAATATGGAAATCAACAGGTGATGACAACAAATTCAACTACCAAAACCTTTTAAAATCTAGTTGGTGCCATCAATATCTGGGATGCCCAAACTAATCTTTATGGGGTAGGTTCAACTTACTTCTTTAACTAGTCTTCGGATTCAATTTTTTTCTTTTCTCTTGCACTATCTGATAATGGGCTACAATTTTAATGAACAATCACCCAGATCGAAACTGATGGGTCACTGGACTATTATCTTACAAAGCTCCATGGAAAATGAAGAAGATCGAGCTAATCATCTTGATTTTATCATGTAAAGCTCACTTTCAAGAAACAAAGATTTCATCATCAAGGCGAAAGAAATAACGGACAGAAAGAACAATTTTATGTGTTTTAGATTATTGATAAAGTTTTAAGTGATGCCATTTGGATTAAGGGGCAAAAGGTTCATATATATACCTGTATTTTTAAGGTCCTTTGAAAGTCAAACCACGCATCAGATGACATTCTCAAATTTGAAACTGTAGTTGCAAGAAATCCCACAACCACACCCTTATGATAATCTATGAGATAATCTAAGAAATCATAATGAAATACTTAATATCTTTTATTAGAACTTAGAACAAATACAAAGAGATGTGAGAAATCTTAACTTGGAAAACAAATAATTTTCTCTCTTCTAAATATCTTATCCTAGCTCACCAAAAAGATCTTTCCCTTTACAATGGTGGTTGGTCCCTTTTATAGGAGTTTACATAGCGGAGGACAGCTAATAAATCCCCTATTTTCGGATCTGATGTGCGTCAAAGTCGCTTGGACATTTATATTACCGCACCGCTTCTTTATTGCGGCGTAGATCTTCACACTTTTATCGTGACTTAGTGATATCATCAAATTCGTCATTGTGGATATGTACCATGCGTTCGTACTTTCTTAATACTAAATGTATTAGTTCGCGTAACTAATGAGTATGCGGTATTTTGCACCCGCATTTTGCCTCTTCTCGTATGGTTATTTTGAAGGAAAAAGCGGTAAGAGAAATTCTAGTAGATTGCCGCACCCATTCATCTTTTAGTATTCCACTTGTTTGTTTACTTTTTCCGGAATCTCGGCATGGCAGTTTACACATGTTATCTTTTCCACTTGCAATCTGACACGTCCCTGTTAACCGTCTTTTCATACCCGTCCGTTCCTAATCAATGCTCTGATGGAAGGAAATATCTCGGGAGTTGGGATAAAATCTTTTATTTACTGTTGTACGTTTTATTTTCTTTTTACCTTCTCTTCATATTTTTTCTTTCTCTGCAACCTTCACCTTCTGCTGCTGTTCATCTTCTTTAACAATATTTAGTAATCTTTGATTGCTCTTCACCACTTTCTATTTCGCGTTCTCTTCCAATCATATTTTCTATTCCTTTTTCATTTTTCTTAGTTTCAAACTCTATTTTTCATCATCACGTTGATTATCTTGACCATTCTTGATCTTTCACTTGTTTTTATTCCCATTCTGAAAATTCCTCTTAAACCTGACTGGAAGAATGCTAGAGAGTTTGACAGATTAAAAGTCGAATTCGAACAAAGGGGATTCATCTTATCAGTTCCTTCTGGGTCAGAACCTTCATCTGCACTTGGACCTGAATGGTTTTCGCTTGTTCAATGGAGCAATCAGAAGATCATTATTTCGGTTGGGAAACTTCTTGATGGTCTTCCCATTCCCCTTTATAATCCTCAAATTCCTCAATTTTAGGAACTTCTATCTGATGCCAGGTTTTCCCGTGGAATATGCCAACTGAGTGGTGATTGCATCAGAATAATGGTAGAATACGCTTGTCGCGCGACTGGATTGGAATCTTCCTATCCAAAGTGGAAGAAACCCTACAAGAAAGAGGAGTATACGGTGGAAACTTTTTTCCTTCATTACGATGTCGTCATCATGAAAAATGATCAATATCGCTGGGGAATTCGTTTGTCTAGATCGGATGGTATCCCTGATGATAAAAGAATCATGCTGGATGTTGACTTTCACAACCCGGCTAATGCCTCTGCGTGTATTCCAAAAGATGTTCGTTGGGTAGAATATCCTGTTATTCTTGAGGGTCCTTACATTAATGGTAAGGGTGTTGATGTATTAATTCTTCCTCTTTCTAAGAATTTTGACGCTTACAAACCTTGGGAACTCAAATGGCCTAAGAAGGACATTGTGGTATGTTGATTTTGACTTCGCATGTTCATTTGTTTCTTTTCTTTTTCTCTTCTTTCATTATTTTTATTGACTCTTAGGTTGAGAAGCTGAATAAGAAAGCCAAGAAAACTAAGAAGGCTAAGAAGGACGCGTCGAAGGTGTCAAATTCGCGCGCTGATGGAGTAAGAAATACTTTCTTTTAAGCTTTAACAATATTATTGCCTATGTTTCTTATCTCTTTCTCTGTACGAAGGTTGTGACTGGAGACACTAATGGTTCTGACAATGCAGATGTTCCTTCGAAAGTGAAGGGTAAGACAGTTGTTTCCAAGTGTTCTGCAAAGAATCAATCCAAGAAAAGGAAAGAATCTTCTCCAGTTCCCTCAAACTAATATTCTCATGATGATACCCCACTTCCTCTTGATAACTCTGTGTCTACGTCTGCCATGGGGGATTTTTCAAGCATCTTTTCTGATCCGATAACAATAATTGATGATGACGCACTAGGTCGAGCATGCGGTGCGGTTGTTAAAATTTACGATGCTCCTTCTTTAAGCCATGATTCTCTTCGTGTTGTTGCCTCTGAATTTCCAATTCCCACTTGGATTTTTGGTGAGTTTTCTTCTTATACGTCAATTTTCGCTAAGGTTTCGTATTTCTTACTCATTTTTTCGCTTATTCCATATTGAGATAGATGCTCGTATGTCCTATGCGGTCACCAATGATTTGGATAGGAAGGTTCACAATCTTGAGGCTGAGAAACAGAAACTCAAGGATGACCTTTCCACTTATACGAACAAGGTGGTTGAACTTAATGAAAGGAAAAATAAGCTAGTGGGTACGTATTTTTCTCTCCTTATTATCTTAACAATTTTTGCATTACCTTCTTATTCTTTTTAATTTCTTTTATTTGGAGATATTTACAATTTGACCGATGAAGCGATTGGTTACCCTGTTGATGAAGAGATTCTTTTAGAGCATCTTAATTCTTCTTTGAATAATACCCCCTATGATGGATTAGAGAATCTTAGCATGGAGGAACTAAGGTCAAAATATGAGATCCTTAAATATTAACATAGATCCATGTTATCTGTAAATAACGGTTTTCAACGCCTCCTCATAAAAATATGGAGACAATTAAAGATTTGGAGGCGAAAAAGAACTCCCTTATAACTGAGAAGGACAATGCTATTCTTAAAGGTGCGAAAGCTTTAAAGGAATTCCATGAGGTCAAGTTTCTTGTTCAAATGGAGAGGGATCAGGCTATAAGCGAGAAGAACGCTTTGATTGACCGAGAGAATACAATCCGTTCTCGACTGCTCATAGAATATGATGCCGAATTTGAGTGGGTTACTAGGGTTATTGATAATGCTAGAACTGGCTTAGATACAAATGTTAGCTTAGAATCTGACCATGCGGCATTGGTTAGGACTATCCTTTCTGAAAAAGAAGGTTGCTTATAATCCATCTATAATGTCTTCAATTTTGTGTTGCTTTCTAATTTTTTTTTTTTCATGCGGCTTTAATCTCTTTATTTCTTTTTGTAGACAATGAAAAGAGGCATCTTGAGGAGATTGAGAATTTGAAGGTGGATCTTTTCTCTAGGAATGATAAATGCCGCAGACTTAAGATGAAGTTGGTAGTTGCTGTTTCCAACTTGAATAAAAATGCGCTCCGCGTTCGTGATGCGGCTGTCAAGAAGAATGCAGAGGAAATATGTAATGATCACAATATTCCTATACCAGATTATGATTTTGCCGAAGTTTCCACTAACGAAGAGGATTCTGAAATCTCTGACAGTGAAGATGACTATGAAGAAAGTAACCGATGAAGAGGACAACGACTCTGAGGTTGAGAAAGACGGTGAAGATGACATGGGCGGGAAGTAGCCGCAATTTCTAAAGACCCTTTTCCTTTTTCTTCCTTTTCGTGCTTGTAAATTCTTTATCAATCCTTCGTATTATATTCTTCTTTATCCTCTTTTGTATATTGGGTGTTCCCTAGTCTTTGGGATCTTTTCTTCAATGTGAACTCCTAAGCATTTGAGGCTTTTTTCTTCAATGTAAATTCTCTTTGTGTTATATCTGCACTTAATCAAAGAGCAGACTGTTGTTTTTTCTAATAGTTAGAATTAATCCCATGATAATAACATATTGCATGAGTCTATATTAAAGCGAATAACATTTCATATTTACATTTGTATTCCCATTCTTGCCTCTGTTATTCGCATATATGTGATTAATTTTTGCAACGTGTGCGTTACTAATTATACGTGTCAATTTTCGCGCTTATGAGGTTATAAGTTCTTGATTTTACCTGAATGTCCTCTCATGTACTCTTACCGTTTCTTCACATGTTCCACGCGTCAACTTGGTTTTGCCTCAGTTATTCTATTCCATTATTATCTTCACGTTTTAACATTTTTCTTTTCCTCTATTTAGTTGTGCGTTGACTAAATAGAGGAAAAGAAAAATAGCTTAGCTGGTTAGAGCGTGTGGCCGTGAATCACAAGGTCATAGGTTTAATCCCTGTTTCTAGCGCCAAAATGTAGTTGAAGGAAATCCTACAACCACACCCTTATGATAATCTATGAGATAATCTAAGAAATCAAAATGAAATACTCAAAATCTTTTATTAGAACTTAGAACAAATACAAAGAGACGTGAGAAAACCCTAACTTGGAAAACAAATTACTTTCTCTCTCCTAAATATCTTATCCTAACTCACCAAAAAGATCTCTCCCTTTACAATGGTGGTTGATCCCTTTTATAGGAGTTTACATAGTGGAGGACAATTAATAAAGCTCCTATTTTCGGATCTGATGTGCGTCAAAGTCGCTTGGACATTTGTATTACAATATCACTTCTTTAGTGCCGCGTAGATCTTCACACTTTTATCATGACTTAGTGATGTCATCAAATTCGTCATCCTGGATATGTATCATGCTTTCGTATTCGCTTGATACTAAATGTATTCATTCGCGGAACTAATAAGTTTGTGGTATTTTGCACCCACAGAAACCCTATGATGCCATTCCATCATCTATCTACGTGATCACACAGGGGAAGGATCAAATGGTTGAATCAATTTTTAAGAGTGCCTGCACAATGAGAAAGAGAAAATGGTTTTGTACAATCACTCTGTTATCAATAAAATGAATAATCATACGTTGATTGGTGGATTAACTCGTTTAAAGTTTTTGACATGGGAAAAACGAATAACGAAGGATAAATATGGTCCCGTAAGATTAACTGAATATGTATGAAATATTTTTGAAAAATCCTCGTGAAAATTCGGGAAGTAACTATGGTTAGGTTAAAAATTCGATGACATCATATCTTACTAATTCGGCGGTCATGGAGGTGCGGGTTCAAACTTTGAATGTGCAGTGCGCTTTCAAATTTTTTTCCCTTGCTGACATATGGACACCTCAGACACTGTATCATCTGAGAAGTTAACCTATCTGAAACAGTGATCAAAGTATATTAAAGGAATTCTTGCATTCGCATTTATCCTTCTATTTTTGGGAAACCATGGTATTTTACCCTTGTAGGAATTACCTATAGATCCTATTATAGTGTTCTTAGTTAGTGGCAGGTCCACCCACTAAAGCCCAGTAACCGGAGGTCCATAATTAGAAGAAAAGAGAAAAATGGACCCAATTTTTTAAGCCCAGGTCCTGCACACGTGTGTAACTTATTACGTGCATTTTAAGAATTTCCAAAATAGCCTTCACTATATATAACAGAAATAAAAGCAGCTTTCCTCAATTTTCTTTTCCTTCTCAGATGCGTTTTCTCTCTCTCTCTCTCCCCCTCTCCTCTTCTCTGCTGCTGCCGCTTATGAAGTTTAGACCTAGGGTTTGTGAAGATGTTTAGTGGTTTTACAGGTATGTTATTTAATTTTTCTCCAGTTCTTCTTTGTTTTTGTTTTGTTTCTCAACTGAATCATGAAAATTCGATCGATTTCATGATGTTTTCACTTTCTTTTTGCGGTTTTGGTAGTTCGATCTCATGATGCGTCTCTTGTTTTTCACGTGCGGCTGATTTTTAGACTATGAATCAACAGTACATATTTGGTATACTGAAATATACTGCTCTAATCTTGTTGCTTTTATAGTTTTGGAGATTTTTCTTGTTTGATCCAGAAGTACATATATGGAATACTCAAATAAAAGTTTTTCGATTCTATTTTTTCATAGATTCGTTACTTGTTTTTCACATGCAGCTAAATTTTAGATTATGAATCAGCAGTGCATATATGATGTACTGAAAAATTATGCTTTAATTTTGTTATTTTTGTAGTTTTGGATATTTTTCTTCTTCGATCTAGAAGTATATATATGGAATACTGGAAAAAAAAGTGTTTCGATTCTGTTTTTTATGGATTCATTACTTGGTTTTCACATGCAGCTGATTTTAGTTTCATTTTGGTTGTTTTTTATATGCTTTTGAGTTGCTTTTGTGTATCAATCATCGGTACGTATATGATATACTGGTGGATTTTGATGAAACAAGTTCATATCTAAATAAAAAATCATTTTTATGTTTATTTCATTAGTAGATCTGATATTTTTATGGTTTTTGGTTTGTTTTCAGTTTTCTTTTGTGTATTAACCATCAGTACATATATGACGTACTGTTTATTTTTGTGTTTACCATGAATTTATAGATTTTTTCTTATTTTTTTGGTTTGATCCAGGAGTACATATATGGAATACTGAAATATGTGCTTTGATTCGGTTAGATTTTACGGATTCATCACTTCTTCTTGACATTCAGTTAAGTTTTTCTCTACCTGATCAGGTGCGTATTAACTTTGATTCTTCGTTTTTATTTACTTCTTTAAAAAAATGCGTTCGATAGACTTACAAAATGAGTCTTTACAGGGATACCAGGTAACCCTAGATTTGTTAATTTTCAAATCACCAAATTTGAAATTTTGAAGTTTCGTTCAAAACCCTAATTTTGATTTCCTTGGATGAGCAAATTAGTTCTGAGCTACTAGAGGCATTATATGAGAAATTTCAGTCTGAATGTGCAAAGTTCTTGCAATATCAGGTCAGTTAAGGAATGCGGGACAATTTTCAGGTCTTAACATTACTTTGTTCTCATTTACTTGATTTCCTCTTGGAATCCACTTTGAATAACGGTATTTTACCTTGATTTGTTCTTATGGGTATTTTATTTTGCAGTTTGATTTTCTTGCTTCTAGCTAATTTAGGATATCGATCCCGATGCAATAGGATTTCTCGGAATGTACTGCCTTTCTATTGGAGCTTAACAATAATTTTTGTGTTTGACTAGATATTTCCCGGCATATGTTTAAGAATTACACATCATATACCAACTTGAATGAGTTCCCCAAGTTGCATGATGCTAGGTCATGTTTGAGGTGATTCACACTAAGGAAAATGTGGTTTGGGTTCTGATTTAGATGCGATTATTTTCGACTTAGCAGACCATCATTCTCAGATGTGAATGATGAATACAAATACAAAGGGTAATATCCGCCATCAGACGACATTCCATGTACAAAAAACTTTGCTCGCATTTAGAAAAATTTGTAATATTGTAGGTTTAGAAATCATATTCTATTGTGTTCATAATTATAGGAATAAATTTGGTGCATATCAAAGCACTTAAATGAATCTTAATTAGAGATTGCATAGGACGGACACAGAAATGACATGAGTTATTGCGAGATAAATTAATCATCTTTTAGATGCCTATATGATAACGATGTTTTACTTGCATTTGATAGTAATGGCAACTGCAAGATGAAACTTAGCTTATATAAAGACAACTCTCTTTATTGATGTTTAGAAAATCTCTCAAAACTAAACACAAGCTCTAATCTTGCTCATATGATCAACCACAACTTTGGTGATCATATATATATAGAACTATGAATTCCTTTTCCTAGTCCTATTACCTTAATACATGTCTTTCGTTTTCTTAGAACTAGATGACTTCTAATTCCCTTAGAATTACATAAATTTCCTAATCTTTTCCTAACCAGCTTGTTAGTGACTTCTATGTTGAAGTTTAACCAACATTCTCCCCGTTAAGCTTCAACCTTAGCCGTGACATATCTTGTACTCCAATCAATTGTCTCATTTCTTCAAACTTGATCCGAGATAATGCCTTTGTAAATATATCTGCTTTCTGCTCAGTTCCTGGTATGTGTTCTACGTTAATGACCTCCTTCTCGATGCATTCTCGTATGAAATGATACCTTTTGTGAATGTGTTTCGTCTTCCCATGAAACACTGGATTTTTAGTGAGTGCAATTGCATACTTATTGTCAATCTTGATGAGAACTTTTCCAGGTTCTCTTCAATTGATTTCACCCAACAGTTCTTGAAGCCATATTGATTGTTTAGTTGCTTCTGTTGCAGCCATAAACTCAGCTTCACAGGATGAGAGGGCTACATTGTCTTGCTTCTGTGAACACCATGTAATAGGTGCTTCTCCTAGATAAAATATATGACCATTTGCACCTTTTCCATCATCTTGGTCAATATTATGACTGCCGTCACTATACCCAACAATTCATTTTGATCCTCCTCGACCATACTTCAATCCACAGCTGATTGTTCCTCTTAGATATCTCAATATCTGCTTTATTACATCACCATGAGACTTGCGTGGACTCTGCATATAACGGCTTGCTACTCCCACAGAGAAAGCCAAATATGGTCTTTTGTGTAATAAGTATCTAAGGCATCCAACATTTCTTCTATAACTTTTTGGATCAATCTCTGCTTCTTCTTGTGCCTTTGAAACTTTAAGTCCAAAATCCATTGGTATCTTAGTTGGATTACAAGTTTCAAGTACTGCTTCTTTCAGAATTCTCCTTGCATAAGCTTCTTTTTTAATCTGAATCCCATCTACTCCTTGATGGACTTCTATGCCAAGGTAATAAGTGAGTTTTCCGAGGTCTGACATCTCAAACTTCGATGACATTTCTCTCCTGAACTCATTGATCACCTTAAGGGAGTTTCCAGTCAAAAATAGATCATCTACATAGACTGCAATCACAAGAAGCGTTCCTTTTTCTTCTCTTCTGTATACTGATGTTTCTTTAGAGCACTTAACAAATCTGATTTCTCTTAAGATTTGATCTAACTTTGTATTCCAGGCTCGAGCAGCTTGTCTTAGACCATATAGAGCTTTTGATAACTTATAAACCTTATGCTCTTGTCCTTTTACTTCAAAACCTTCTGGTTGTTCAACATACACATCTTCTCGCAATTCACCATGTAAGAATGCTGTCTTAACGTCTAAGTGGTGAATTTCCCATGAGTTTGATGCTGCTTCTGCTATTAAGAAACGAATTGTCTCTCGTCTAGCAACTGGTGCGAAAACTTCATCAAAGTCTATGCCTGATTCTTGAACGTATCCCTTAGCTACAAGTCTTGCCTTATATTTGTTAATAGTTCCATCAACATTTCTTTTAACCTAGAAACCAAGTCTTGAGGATCCACTTAAGACCAATCACTTTTACCCCACCTGGATTATCAACTAGAAACCAAGTCTTGTTTCTGTTGATTGAAATAATTTCTTTTCTACATGCTTGTATCCATTTATGCGAAAGCTTTGCTTCCTTGAAGTTTCTTGGTTCGTCATTAATGGACAACAATAATGTCTCACATTCCTCTGCTGCTTGAAGAACATAATCCTCCAAATACTGTGGTTTTTGAGTCTCTCTTGTTGATTTTCGCAGTGGAATGGGTTGAGTTATTTCATCGATCTCCTCTTCTTCTTCTTCTTCTTCTTCTTCTACTTCTTCGTTATTCTCATTGTTTTCATTATTCTATTTTTCTTCTTGATTAACATCATTGTTTCCATTGGTATTTATGATTATGGGTCCTTCTCCTTCATCAATTACTTGACCCCATATCATGTGAAACATATCTGGATCACTACTTGGTCCATCATTAGTTTCTTTCCAGTTCCAATGTGTTGTCTCATCAAACACCACGTCGCGACTTACTACCACTCTGAATGTTGTTGCTTTTGGAAAACCTTGACGCGTTTGTTTCCCAACTAAACATGACTCACAGATCCTTGATTCATCGTTTATCTGTGCTAGCCCTCGAACCATCTTGTTCTGAGACATAGTTTTTAAGGTTCTGAAACTTATGTGTCCTAACCTTGCGTGCCACTTCCATGTCTGATCTTCCAGTCTCATATTCAGACACAATGGCCTTCCAATCATGAGACTTATCTTGTAGAGTCTATTCTGTGAGCGTGAGACTCCAACTAAAAGTCTTCCAATTGGGTCATGAACTGTTAGATAATCTTGTCGCATTCTAACATCACATCTAACTTATGTACCTTGTCTTAAACTTAGAATGTTGCTTTGTAAGCTTGGGATGAAGTAGATGTTTGTGACAAGCTTCTGTTCTCCGGTATTGCTCTGAAATAGAATTGATCCTTTCCCTTCAATTTCTACAGAAGATCCATCCCCAAACTTTACTTTTCCTTTGATTTTCTCATTGAGTTCAGAAAAGTAGTGTCTCTTACCAGTCATGTGATTGCTAGATCCATTATCTAAATACCAGATTCCTTCTTCTCCATCCTTTGATTCGTAGTTCTTTGGTATTAGTTTCCCTTCGTTTAAGAATACAACTTCGTGCATGAAAAGAGATGCATCTGCTTCCCTTGTTTCATTCTTGTTTGCTTCTTCCATCTTTTGTATTCTTTTAGGGCATAAAGAGGAGAAGTGTCCTGGTTTATCACATCTGTAAAAAATAATGTTTGATCTATCCTTCTTTTCTTTCCCTTGGTTTTGATCATTCTGAATTGTTTTTCTATCTTGCGAGTTAAACCTTCCTCCCCTTCCCCGGCCTCTGTTTACTCTACCACCTCTTCCACGACCTCTTCCTCTTATCGCAGAGTTTTGTTGGTAAGAGTTTGTGTATAAGAGTTTTCCTTGAGTTTCTCCATTGTTTTGTTCATCAAGGATTCTCTCTTCATATGCTTTCAATCTTCCAATTATATCTTCATAGCTAGTCTTCTTTAAATCTAAGACTTGTTCGAGAGAAGCTATGATATGAATATACTTGGATCTTGGTAAACTATTGAGAAACTTCTTTACCAGTTTATCTTCATCAATGGATTGTCCAAGTGACGAAGCTTTTGAGGCTATCTCTGATAGCTTTCCTGCAAAGCTATCAATAGTATCAGTGTCTTTCATCTTCATTCTTTCAAATTCAGACATTAAGGTTTGTAGACGGGCTTCTTTAACTCGATCAGCTCCGACATTACGTGCTTTTATTGCATCCCAAATTTTCTTTGAAGTTTCCTGTTCACCAACTTGTAGAACAAGACATTCTGGTATTGCTTGAAAGAGTAATCCAATGGCAACATTGTTTTTGTCTGGGTCCAATGTACCAGGATCAATTTTTTCCCAAACTTTGTAGATTTTCATCAATACCTTCATTCTCATGGCCCATAATGTGTAGTTTGTGGCGTTGAGGATTGGAACTTGTATTGATGGTGGCGTGAACTGTTTTGCACCCACAATGGTGGTTTCTTTTTCCATGGCTCGGAAACAAGCTCTGATACCAATTAATGGCAACTGCAAGATGAAACTTAGCTTATATAAAGACAACTCTCTTTATTGATGTTTAGAAAATCTCTCAAAACTAAACACAAGCTCTAATCTTGCTCATATGATCAACCACAACTTTGGTGATCATATACATATAGAACTATGAATTCCTTTTCCTAGTCATATTACCTTATTACATGTCTTTTCTTTTCTTAGAACTAGATGACTTCTAATTTCCTTAGGATTACATTAATTTCCTAATCTTGTCCTAACCAGCTTGTTAGTGACTTTTATGTTAAAGTTTAACCAACAAGAAGTCCAGAACAGTATTAACTTTTATGTATTTAAGCTCTATCAAAAGAGGAATGGACGAGTTGGCACATCAAAGAGAATGAAATGGATATATCATATAGTCATGCATCGAGGATGACAGTTTAGGACGTTGCCCACACGCATTAAGAGAGTCTTGAAGGAAAGTTGAGTGATGAACCCGGAACCAAAGTATATAAACATAGACGTACAAGAGAGTTTGGGCAAACACCGCATCAAATATTTCGAAGAGAGTAACAAGCTAGCTAGATAGGTAATTATGAAGACGAAGCAGGCAGCAGTACTTATTTCTTTCTGGGAGCACTTATAATTTTATTGGCGGTCTCTTTACCTTTTGCTTATGGTTGTCGAGAGGTAGGCCATCATTGTGATATGTTTCATTGGTGCTGTGGTGAAGCGTCGTGTCAACTGCAGAATATCTACCACCTGCACCACTTCAACCCAACGAGATGGAAACGGATTTGTGTAGCATGATCAACCACATCCACCATACGGAATGGTATTGATTTTGTGAAGCACATTAATGATAATATGTTCTTGTTATTATATTCTCGTTACTATAGTATATTAGTATACTATAAAATAATAAAATGGTCATGTAAAACCACATAATCTAGTGCATATATTTATAGTATTTGTAAAAGCCGATGATGATGGTTAATGGATTACATATAATAAAGGATATTATACTATTATGAAGGTACGTATTGTTATTAGTTGTAGTTTTCAATCGCTGTTAGTTTTATCCGTGCTGATTTAATTACTATCAGGAAGGGTCCTGAAAACGGCCAATGTCATGTTTGAGTTTCGGCCAAATATGTTGACTGTATAAACTGAATTGACTGTTATCTCAATGAATAGCTAGGCAAGCTCCAACCCTCTAAAACTGGATAAATGTGGAAAGACATGAAAGAATTTTTTCCTTTCCGGCAGGTCACTGAAATGAGTTATGATCGAGTAAAGATATGTGTATACTCTACGTATGGTGCATGGATGGAATTACAAAGTGTGTTTAGAATTAAGCAATTATTAATTTATGGTTTCCACGCTTTTGGGACCCCTAAGAAAATATCCTGCGTAAAAACAAGAAACCTATTATACGGTTCTAAACATTGGGTTTTGAGGGTTCATAAGATGATAAAATCGGGTTATGAAATAGTGCGCTAAATTACCCTCCATGAATTATAAATTTAAATTTATTACCTTGTCCTTCTCTTTTCATTCATAAATCATGATGAAGATGATGATTATAATTTCATCATGATGAAGATGATGATCATATACAAAAAAACTAAATTTATTTATCTTCTCCTTCTCTTTACATTCATAAATCATGATGAAAGATGAGGATCATAAACTACCCTATTATTATTCTTTCTCTCTTTTTATTCTCCGTCGCGATGAAGAAGACGATCACAAAAAGAAAAAACTAAGAAAACCCATCATTTATTTTTGCTTTTGAAAACCCCCAAATTCGAACTACAAGCTAACTTACGGTTGGGAAAATTCATACTTCCCAACCGTACGTACATATTACGGTATGAAAGTATGATCTTTTAAACCGTAGGATTATTGAACCCAGAATATACGGTTTGGAGTTCTTAACTCCACAACGTAGATGCCCAACCGTACACACTGTCTACCGTTTGGTTTTCCAACCGTAGACAGAGCGTACCGTCTGGAAACCCAACCGTATACAGTGCGTACGGTTGGGAAACCCCACCGTAGACAGTTCTGATACTTTTTTTTCAAAAACTTAATTCTATCGATTCCGAGCTATCCATGCAAAAACTAAAGAAATAAGATGGCTATTTTTACCTTATTAAAGTCAGTGCGGGTGGATTAAGTGGTGTTAACCGATAATGAATTATTTTGAGAATTGATGATTAATCGAAGAAATAGACGATGGAGGTGACGGGGAAGAAGAAAATGGAAGAGTTAAAAGGAGAGGAATGAAAACAAATTAATTTTAGGTTTCAATATTTAATAGATTAAGGATATTTTAATATTTTTCTTATGAATTAGGTACCCTTATTTTCATTGTAGGATATTGGAATCCTTAGGAACCTTCAAAACTCTTTTGTTGGAGCCCCTATAATAGGTTTCAAAAAGAATACCCAACTTGCATCTATCTGTGGAAAAATTATATATCATATGAACAATTGCCGTTCAAATTAGCATATAATTAAACTTTCATTCGATAGTTTCAAAAAGTGACTTCTTTTCTTCAGCTAAACACATTAACCGGAATCATTGAATATATTACAAAGAATAAGGGTGATCCCAACTTCAAAGCCTTTAGTCCGGACGTTCAACATTTTTTCCATGTTTGGAATAGCATTCCACCGTAAGGCTTTCCCTAACACCTCGTTCGATTAGGAGAAATGGAAAGCTAGGAATTCAAATTTAATTATGAAATAATCCAAAGAATTAGATTCAAATCCGAAAAATTCATGTTCTGTTGAGGTAATTCAATTATCTTTGTTTTTACAACGGTATCCAATTTCACTGCGATATTGGAACAATATAATGGAAATCTATCATTTTGGAGGGAATTAGATTCTTAAGAATTAAGATTCTTGATTCCATTCATTTCCCTGTTCGGTTCAAGAAATTGGGCGAATTTCTTTTTTGATTAAATCCTTATTACAACTATGCTCAGATCATAGTTAGGGCTGTCTATTCTTTTTTGACGAATAGGTATAACAGTGTTACGTATTCCAAAGTTTACAAGAGCAAAAAGCATAAAGAAATAGAAGTAAAACAGATTTTGTCTTTAAAAAATTCATTAACAAAAGATATCGGAGAGGAAGAATTAGCATGGGTTTCCAAGCAAATTGTGATTCTAGAATTGTAATCCAAGCAGTAGCAATTTGTTCACTTCTACTGGATCATGGCAAAAGAACCGAAACCAGTCAACCAAGACAATAATATTGCTGAGAAGTTTGTCTCTCTAATGTGAACACCATTTTTCTAGTGTCACAATCAATTGATCCAAATGATATAGCAATATGAAAAATAAGAAGTAATTAGAGAATAACAAAGAAGATATAAAGTGGAGGAATATAAGAATATATAAACATAAGTGATTTATGTGGTTCGACTATGCCTACATCCACGGGAGAAATTTTTTGATGGGGAGTAATCCGAAGGGGGCATGGCGACCAGTCACAAGCCGGCAGTTATTCACCTTTATTTAGAAGGTTTCTGACTAATTTTTATTATGAATTTTCACTCCCAAATCACTCTTCCGTTAATATGGAAACAAATCTCTTCAAAGATCAGAAGATAATAACTAACTAAACTAAGTCAATACAAACCGACCGTGTAAGGGAAGAAAAAAAGTACGTACGATCTTAAATAAAATCTCACGTAACAATAAGCACCATAATATTGGGAAGATCCTAAATTATTATGTTTTTTTTCAAGGCAAGTTCTTGATCAAAAACTCTAAAACCCAACAACTTAGCTTACCCGATTTTGTAATATTCAAATTCAAGTACTAGTCGTAAGTTCTTGATCTAAACTCTTAAGACCAATTAAATTTTGCTTCCTTCCTGAGTCGTCAAGGGTGCTTACACCGGACATTTACAATCATGATATTGATGGATGCTATTTACTTTGTATAATTACAGTGGCATCATTAGCTCTACTCTTTCTGTATATGCTTTGAGTACAGTAACGTCGAGATAACCAGGAAGAGAATCATGGAAGACAAAGTATAGTATGAGAGACAGATAATGTTTTGGTTTCCTTATATATGAATTGGGAAATAACCAGCTTGGCTGGACGATAGGGATTTAAATATTTTAAAGTAAAATTAGATGCCACATCATCGAAATTCAGCTGACGGCTTAAGACACTCCATCGGTGTTTAAAGTGTGACCATTAATTTAGGAGAAGAGATCTAGGCAGTAACTGGCAGTTAATGAAAATTATTTCCATGTTAACGAAAGGGTAATTTGGGAGTGAAAATGCATAGTAAAAATTTGTTAGAAACTGTCCAAATAAAAGAAGACAATTGTCGACTTGTGATTGGTCCCCCACGCCCCCTTCGAATATCGTCCCCATCAAAAAATTTCTCCATCCATGGAGTAATAATAATAACAACTTTATTAAGTTTGGATTTGATTACAGAGGTCATGTAGCTCCATTAGAGATGGAGTTCAGTGGAGGTTTTTAGTAACGATGATAAAACGAAGATAAAACGAAGATGGCAAGCCAATCCAACTATTATTCCTCTATTCAGAAGTAGTGGATTTCTTACTCCCCTTCTCAGCCAACCAAAAAACTGTCCCCCTCTCTTCCTTATCTTCTCTCTTTTTATAGGAAAAGGGAATCCTTGTTTATTACAAAAGTGACATTAATTTAGTTTCTAAGCACTCTTGAAATTCATATAGTGTATTGTGTTACTTTATCGTTATCTTGCTCCAGCTTCTAATCACCCTCCACGTATCTGGTTACTTTACGGTGCATACACTACAAAAGTATCCATGTACTATGTTGGTTGTCTAGTTTTCTTGTGATGCACCGTGCATATCCGTCTCTCTAACTCTAAATAAGAGCATGTACCTTTTTTTTTTTTTCATCCCTCGTTTATATTTTAATCACTGGAAAAAGAAAAGATAGAAACAAATCACATGTTGCTCGCTTCTTTTTTTTTGTTTTGGTATCAGTTGTATCAAGTCCTAGTATTTGTGTGTGTTGTCCTCATTTGTTGTACTATAAAACTAACTCACCCATGCATTTCGGATTTTTTTGTTATTAGGTTGCGTACAAAGTTTGGGGTATGGTATATATATAAGTCAGTTCACATACCTTCGGCTTCGGGGAACATTCAGTTGTTTCTAGCTGTCCAACCATCTTTTAGCCCCCACTAGGGTCGCAAGCTAACGTTGCTTAGCTTGGCCTTTAAATGTTGCTCGAATTTGTCAGAATGTATTCCATGCAATCGTTCTCATGTTACTTCAAATCAAACAGAAGACACTCATTGGAGTCTTTTATCAAGACATGCTGCTTAACAAACATTTTTACAACCCTTAAAAATTAAACCACGAATCTATTTGATTAGCTAACACGACAACTTAATTCATATAGATAAAAAATAAATAACTGAATGGTAATACGAAGAACTTAAGCTAACTAGAGAATTGTGCTCTCTTTGAAACCATTTCTTTCTTATTATCTCATTTGCACTTCCTTCCAGCTCCACCGTAATGACAAGAGAGCTGATGCACTGCCACGCGCATCCGAGCACATTTACACCTTAGGCACATTTACGCCACTTGATTTACTTCTGTTGAGATTATTAGTCCCACATGGTTGGGTTATTTAAGATTCTGCGGTTTATAATATATTAGGGCCTCTCCATTCATTGCCAATTGGTTTTGAGTTGGATGCCCGCAGACTTTAATATGGTATCAGAGCAGGCTATTTGTGTAGAATCAGTTGACCGCACCTTTACTCCGCGTCACCCGATTTAATTGTCCATGTGTTTGTAAGACCCGTCGAGGCTACACGTGAGGGGGCGTATTGAGATTATTAGTCCCACATGGTTGGGTTATTTAAAATCCTGCGGTTTATAATCTATTAGGGCCTCTCCACTCATGGCCAATTAGTTTTGAGTTGGATGCCCGCAGACTTTAATAATCTATTAGGGCCTCTTCATCTCTTCTCTCTTGCGGATGTAGGCTTAAAGAGCCGAACCACGTTAATCCTTTGTGTCATTCAATCTTTACTTGTGCCAACTGAATCTTCATGGTATCATCGACCAAGAATTGGTCCTGTGATATTAATTTTTTATTTTTCCCTTCACTTTGTTGAGAGTACATTTTTTTTATAAGGTCTAAATGTCTGCAACGAAAGGCAATATCTCTTGGAGATTATCTCATGTGTTACTCAATAGTAAAAACTATGCTCTTTGGTCCCAAATAGTAGCCTTCGCTATTGGTGGAAAGAAGAAAGTGAGTTTTGTTAATGGAAACTCCATTTGTTCCCGTCCAAAGAAGAATCCAAATATAAGGAGTGGGTATCAACAGATCAGACCATTTGATCTTGTTTTTATAATTCCATCGAAGCTTCAATTTCAGAAGTTTTTACATTTCTGATTCAGCGAGATGAAACTCATAAAAAATTTGTAAGTGCTGAGACGAAAGCTATTAAATAGATGACTAACACAAGTGCTTTTCTTGTTGCAAAACAGGAAAAACGTACATCTTTTGCGACAGAAAAAAGGTATGCAAATTTATTACAATAAGCACAGAAAGAGAACTATCATTGTGATTATTGCAGGAGAACTGGACATACCAGGGATCGTTGCTGGTTATTACATCCTCATCTCAAGATTAGTTACGACAAGCATAAGAAAGATTACGTTGTCGTAGCCGACAATTTGATTTCGATAAACAACTTGGCTAAACTTTTCCTACAACAATTGAGTAAGTACGTTCCATCTAAATCTGTTTCCTCTCCATTTACTGATGCTTTAGGTAGGTTACAAGCATACGTTATTGCATCTTTTAAAATTGATCCATGGATAGTTGATTCAGGATCCACTGACCATATGGCTAATAACTCTATTGTTGTGCATAACTTTATACCGAAAGTAGGTAAGCATGATGTATCTATAGCTAATGGATCGACTGTTCCTGTACAAGGGAGTGGAAATATTAATTTTTTTTCCCAAAACCTCGTCTTCTGACGTTCTAGTGGTTCCATCTTTTCCTGTTCAACTCCTATCAGTTGGAAAAATAACGAATGCTTTGAATTGTGATGTTATTTTCTCTCCCACTTCAGTCACATTTCAGGATCGAAAGACGAAAACGATTACTGGTGAGGGAGTTTATTCTAATGGGATTTACCTATATCAACCTCCTAATAAAGCATGTCATGCCACTAATTTGATTGAAAATCATACTCTCCATAAACGTCTTGGCCATCCATCAAGTCGTATCTTAAAACATCTTTTTCCTGTTTTGTCATTTGAGTCTAGTGTTTGCGATGTTTGTTAATTTTCCAAGCAAACTCGTTTACCATTTCATAATTCATTATCGGTATCGGCTTAACCTTTCGAGCTAATTCATTCAGACTTGTGGTCATCACCTATTGAATCTTATGATGGTTTTAAATATTTCGTTATATTTGTTGATGATTACTCTTGTAGTACTTGGTTATATTTGTTGAAATCTAAAACTGAGGTTTTCTCTATTTTCCAAGTCTTTCATCGTATGCTAACTAACCAGTTTGATGCCAAGATTAAAATTTTTAGAACAGATAATGGAACTGAATTTTGCAAAGGATACCTACCCGGATATCTTCGTGAAAATGGCATTGTGCACCAAACAAGCTTTGTGGGAACGCCACAACAAAATGGTGTGGCTGAAAGAAAAAATAGGCATATTTTGGAAACAACACGGGCGTTAATGCTTCAGACGAACGTTCCAAAAAAGTACTGGTCTCATGGGGTGTTGGCTGCAACATATTTAATTAATCTCCTCCATACTCGAGTACTTCAATTTAAATCTCCATTAGAAGTTTTAAAAGACCGGAAGATTGATTTGTCTCATTTACGAGTGTTCGGATGCGTCTGCTATGTTCATGTACAAGCACCTCGACGGGATAAATTTGATCCGCGATCAGTTCGATGTTTATTCTTTGGGTACTCTTCCACACAAAAAGGATATAAATGCTACGATTTTGCGGCACGTAAAATTCTTATCTCCAGAGACGTACGTTTTGATGAATGTGCACTATATTTTCAACTGAAAACAGACCAAAAAGACAGGCCTGGGGGGGAGTATTTGTGTGATTTGGCTCCTCTTGCACCCATGATAAATAGAGAAGTAATAGCAAGAGATCCGTCTATTGTGCCAACATGTTCAGAACCGGTTATCTCCACTTTGAATGAAGAGACGACAATACCTATTTCTGATCATCCTACTGAAATTAACGTTGAGGTTGACCCTGTTACTACTCCAGGTGTATCTCCTTATACACGTGGAGATGTTAATGCTTCTCAAATTAATGTACCAGCACAAACAATACCAACTGCAACTATTCAAGCTGTTGCACCAACTATTTCTCCAGCAGCTGCACAACCACAACAAATATCAATTATTACTTCTGAAGCTGCTGCACCAACTACTATTTCTCAATCTACTGCACCAATACAAAGAAGATCAACTAGACAAATAAAAACTCCAGAGAAACTAAAAGATTTCTTAACTTATCATGCAACCACATATCCTATACAAGAGCATTTATCATTTAATAATACTTCACAAACTCATTATTCTTTTCTTACTGCCTTATCCAGGGAGGACGAGCCAAAGAATTTCAAAGAAGCAAACACACTTCCAGTTTGGAGGAACTCCATGGGGGAAGAGTTACAAGCTCACGACGAGAATGGAACTTGGGATATTGTTCGCCTACCACGAGGAAAAAAGGTTGTTGGTTGCCGATGGGTATACAAAATAAAGTACAGGAGTGACAGAACTATTGAACGACGCAAGTCAAGGCTCGTTGAAAGAGGATTCACTCAAACATATGGAGAAGACTATAAAGAAACATTTGCTCCAGTAGCGAAAATGAATACTTTTAGAGTTTTAATATCACTTGCCGCAAATTAAGGGTGGAAATTATTTCAGATGGATTTAAAGAATGCATTTTTACATGGAGATCTAAAAGAAGAAGTATATATGAGTGTGCCACCGGGCCATCCTGCTGAAGGAAAACTAGGTGCAGTATGTAGACTTAAGAAGGCGATATACGGACTAAAACAATCACCACGTGCATGGTACGCAAATCTTAGCTCAGTTCTTATGATGAATGGTCTCAAACAAAGTAACGCAGATCCAACATTATTTCTCAAAGGAAGCGCGTCAAGTATTATTGTGGTTTTGGTATATGTGGATGATATAGTGATAACAGGTGATGATCATTCAGAGATTACAAGACTCAGAACTCTCTTGCACACCAAATTTGCTATAAAGGATCTAGGTATCCTAAAGTATTTTCTTGGTTTAGAAATTGCCTACTCTAAGAAAGGTATTTTTATAAATCAAAGAAAATATATATTGGATTTACTAAAGGAAACAGGAAACTTGGGGATAAAACCATCGGAGACGCCTATCGATTGTCGAGCAAAGATTGATGAAGATGGTGATTTGTTTCCAGATCGTGGTCAGTTTCAATGGTTAGTGGGCAAGCTTATATATCTCACCATTACAAGACCAGACATCTCTTATGCCGTGAGTTTTGTAAGTAGATTTATGCATTCTCCTACGGTTCATCACATGAATGCTGTCCATAGAATTCTGCAATACCTTAAGGGCTCACCAGGAAGAGGTTTGTGGATGCGTAAAAATGAACATAGCTCTATTACTGGTCATTGTTCTATTTCCATTTCATCCTACACAGACGCAGATTGGGATGGATGCCCTGTTGATCGAAGGTCGAAAACGGGCTATTGTACTTTTGTTGGTGGAAATTTGGTAACATGGATGAGGAAGAAACAAAATGTAGTTGTCCGATCTAGTGCCGAAGCAGAATATCGAGCCACGGCACTAAAAACTTGTGAAATAATTTGGCTCCGAGCCTTATTGCGAGATTTGGGTTTTGCATCGTCTCAATCAACCAAGATATTTTGCGACAACCAAGCTGCTATGCATATTGCCTCAAATCCTGTCTTCCATGAGAGAACAAAACATATTGAAGTTGATTGCCACTTCGTTAGGGAAAACTTGAAAGCCAATGTTATCAGTACGCCTTTCGTTCCTAGTGCTTTGCAGTTGGATGACATATTTACAAAAGGACTATCCGCTGCTAAAATGAAAGAGATATTGGGCAAGTTGGGCTCAATAGACATCTACGCACCAACTTGAGGGGGAGTGTTGGAAAAGAATAAGGTGAAGATTGATACGGACATATACTGTTCCCTTACAAGTGTTTACCGTTAACAAAACTTTCTCTCTTTTACAGATCATATCTTCTCTATATCAGGAAGGTTATCATCTATATGTAATAGATACATATATAAGGTTACCATCCCCATTGTACTGTTACAGATTCTTAATAAGAAAGAATCATCTCTTCTCTCTTGTAGATGTAGGCTTAAAGAGCCGAACCACGTTAATCCTTTGTGTCATTCAATCTTCACTTGTGCCAACTGAATCTTCAGCTTCCCACAAGCGCATTTACCCCACCAGTGTTGTTGTCTCCGAGCAGATTTATGCCACCTGTGTTGTTGTCTCCGAGCAGATTTACACCACCTGTGTTGGTGCTTCCTACCACATTTATTCCACCGGTGTTGTTATCACCAAGCAGATTTACACCACCTGTGTTGCTATTACCCATCACATTTATGCCACCAGTGTTATTGTCTCCGAGCACATTTATGCCACCTGTGTTCTTATCTCCGACCACATTTATACCACCTGTGTTGCCGTTCCCCAACACGTTTACACCACCTGTGTTGCCATTCCCGAGCACATTTGTGCCACCTGTGTTGCCGTCCCCAAGCACATTTGTGCCGCCTGTGTTGGTATCTCCGAGAAAGTTTGTTCCACCTGTGTTTCCGGTCCCGAATAAGCCACCTGGACTGGTACCCCCAAGCAAACCACCAGTGCTAGCCAACAAATGCCTCTGTATAAGTTAATAAAGACTTTGTAAGAAGAGGTAAAAGGAAAATTGAGAATGCCAATTTTTATAGACTAACAAGGATAAAAATGAAAACCGTCTTCGGGGATGAATGCAAATCATTTTTGTGTTTATCATTTTTTCATATGACCACTCAGATAAGTATATATCCTAGTACCTTTGTTTTTCAGGCTTATATTAATTTGTGTTTAATTTTTTTTTTTTGAACAAGAGACAAAGCTTATATTACATAGAAAGATATAGTACATCCTGATTATCTTTTTTTTTTGTGTTTGATATGCATGCGAAAGATTTACACGACTACGATAGGAAGATTAAGTATACTTACTGCATCAACAACCATTGACGGTATCATCATTGTAATAACAAGAAATGAAATAGCTGATGAAATACTGCTCTTTGCCATTTCTGGTTATCTAAATGAGCAACTTGATACAGTTATCTCACTGACAAAAGAGAAGATAGATGACTGAATTGATACGAGAGTTGTATTGTATCCATAACAATGCATGGCTCTATATATAGAACTAGTTTTGAGCTAGTTCATTTGGATTTTGAAATAAGGGGCTCAGATCTTACTGACAGTTCAAATATCTACTACTTAACCATAGGAGATGGCCTAGTGCAGTTCGACACTCACCTGATCACAAACTAGATGTCGATCAAGAGTTCTATTATTTCCATTGGTCACTTAAAATAAATACATTCCCCCGGTCAGGTAAGAAACGAGAGCTCCTTGGTTTTAACCTAGGATTTAATCACGGTAGTCTAGATACCCTAGCCCGACAAAATAAGTATATAAATATCGAGTACTTAATTAATGCAACTACTACTGTCCTAGGTTGCTGCATTCTTACGGCTGGGATCTAAAGCAACATAGTACGTGACCTGCCTCCTTCACTTCTTGTCTGAAGACGGATACTAAAGTCTAAAATTACATCACAAGAAAAATAATTAATCATCTTCACATGCAAGCTAGTAAACTCACAGAGACATTTTGGGACGTACAATTATATTTTGTTCCATCAACTCGTAATATCTTTGTCTCTCCACCATGATTGAGATTAAAATTGTTTTCTTCTTGTTGGCTGAGAATGTATTTAGTATTCTCAGCAGCGAGGAAACTCGGAATCTGTGGGTGCGGACTAGATTTTTCTTCCTTTTCTGAGTACTTAATCTAACTCTAGTTTCAGCCGCGATTTCTCTTGAGTCTTGAATACTCAATTTAAATCATCAAAATATTAAGCGGTAAAAGTTACCAAAATCGGCTTGCAAAGTTTTAATTGACGAGGTATGCTGGTATGGTATGTATTCTTAAAACGTAAACTCCAGCTAAACTAAAGACTTAAAAAGTGAAACATTTTTGGGCATTTTTCGTAACTATCGGAGTGGGAGGGTAAGGGTTACATTACAACCCACAAGAACCGCCCCATGGTTCCGATTCTCCGTGTGAAGTTTTTCCTCAACGAAGTTACACACATGAGCGAAAAAGAGTGATGCTATGTTTTCACAGCCGAGGGGCAAAAATGAAAAAAATCATTGGGCTGAAAACGATCTACATGCATGTTCGTGTAGTGCATAATATCTGAAGATTTTTATTTAGTAGAAAAGTCGACTTACAATCAAACTGATATTTACCGTAAAATTGGGTCACTAATTTGTTTCAGGGAATAAAAAATTAACCTCATTAAGTTTTAATTTCACGCCATGGGATTTTATGCTTCTTGCAGCTATGTCTTCCTCCACACAACCATATCAATGGACGCTTATTGTTCCTGTTGGATTAACTTCAACATAGAAGTCACTAACAAGATGGTTCAAAACTATGTCTCAGAACAAGATGGTTCGAGGGCTATCATAAATAAACGATGAATCAAGGATCTGTGAATCATGTTTAGTTGGGAAACAAACGTGTCAAGGTTTTCCAAAAGAAACAACATTCAGAGCCTCAAAGCCATTAGAGCTTCTTCATGCTGATTTATGTGGTCCTATTACACCATATACACCACAACAAAACGGAGTGGTGGAGAGGAGAAACAGGACTCTAATGGAGATGACAAGAAGTTCTTTAAAGGCTATGCATGTACCTAATTATCTATGGGGAGAAGCTGTACGACACTCCACATACCTAATAAACAGGATACCTACGAAAGCTCTGAAAAACATGACTCCATATGAAAGTTTGCGAAATAAAAAACCAAACATAGATCATTTAAGAGTGTTTGGTTGCAAAGCATACGCAAAAGTTGATTCTGCAACTCTTAAGAAACTGGATGATCGATCTCAGACTCTTGTGAATCTAGGAATTGAGCCTGGATCCAAAGATTATAGATTATTCAATCCAACAACGAAAAGAGTGATAGTGAGTCGAGATGTGGTATTCGATGAAAAAGCAAACTGGAACTGGAAAGAAACTAATGATGGACCAAGTAGGGATCCAGGAATGTTTCACATGAGATGGGGTCAAGTAATTGATGAAGGAGAAGGACCCATAATCATCAATACCAATGGAAACAATGATGTTAATCAAGAAGAAGAAGAGAATAATGAAAACACTGAGAATAACGAAGAAGTAGAAGAAGAAGAAGAAGAAGAAGAAGAAGAGGAGATCGATGAAATAACTCAACCCATTCCACTGCGAAAATCAACAAGACAGATACAAAGGCCACAGTATCTGGAGGATTATGTTCTTCAAGCTGCAGAAGAATGTGAGATTATGCTACTTTCTGTTAATGATGAACCAAGGAATTTTCAGGAAGCAAAGGTCTCGACTAAATGGACACAAGCATGTAGAGAAGAAATTATTTCAATCAACAGAAACAAGACTTGGTTTCTAGTTGATAAGCCAGGTGGGGTAAAAGTGATTGGCCTCAAGTGGATCTTCAAGGTTAAAAGAAATGCTGATGGAACTGTCAACAAATATAAGGCAAGACTTGTAGCTAAGGGATACGTTCAAGAATCAGGCATAGACTTTGATGAATTTTTCGTACCAGTTGCTAGACTAGAGACAATTCTTCTCTTAATAGCAGAAGCTGCATCAAACTCATGGGAAATTCACCACTTAGACGTTAAGACAGCATTCTTACATGGTGAATTGCGAGAAGATGTGTATGTTGAACAACCAGAAGATTTTGAAGTAAAAGGACAAGAGCATAAGGTTTATAAGTTATCAAAAGCTCTATATGGTCTAAGACAAGCTCCTCGAGCCTGGAATACAAAGTTAGATCAAATCTTAAGAGAAATCAGATTTGTTAAGTGCTCTAAAGAAACATCAGTATACAAAAGAGAAGAAAAGGGAACGCTTCTTGTGATTGCAGTCTATGTAGATGATCTATTTTTGACTGGCAACTCCCTTAAGGTGATCAATGAGTTCAAGAGAGAAATTTCATCAAAGTTTGAGATGTCAGACCTCGGAAAACTCACTTATTACCTTGGCGTAGAAGCCCATCACGGAGTAGATGGGATTCAGATTAAACAAGAAGCTTATGCAAGGAGAATTCTGAAAGAAGCGGTACTTGAAACTTGTAATCCAACTAAGATACCAATGGAGTTTGGACTTAAAGTTTCAAAGGAACAAGAAGAAGCTGAGATTGATCCAACGAGTTATAGAAGAAATGTTGGATGCCTTAGATACTTGTTACATACAAGACCAGACTTGGCTTTATCTGTGGGAATAGCAAGCCGTTATATGCGGAGTCCACGCAAGTCTCATGGTGATGTAATAAAGCAGATATTGAGATATCTAAGAGGAACAATCAGCTGTGGATTGAAGTATGGTCGAGGAGGATCAAAAGGAATTGTTGGGTATAGTGACAGCAGTCATAATATTGACCAAGATGATGGAAAAGGTACAACTGGTCATATATTTTATCTAGGTGAAGCACCTATTATATGGTGTTCACAGAAGCAAGACACTGTAGCCCTCTCATCCTGTGAAGCTGAGTTTATGGCTGCAACAGAAGCAGCTAAACAATCAATATGGCTTCAAGAACTGTTGGGTGAAATCAAAGGAAGAGAACCTGAAAAAGTTCTCATCAAGATTGATAATAAGTCTGCAATTGCACTCACTAAAAATCCAGTGTTTCATGGGAAGACGAAACACATTCACAAAAGGTATCATTTCATACGAGAATGTATCGAGAAGGAGATCATCAACGTTGAACACATACCAGGAACTGAGCAGAAAGCATATATATTGACAAAGGCATTAGCTCGGATCAAGTTTGAAGAAATGAGACAACTGATTGGAGTACAAGATATGTCACGGGTAAGGTTGAAGCTTAAGGGGGAGAATGTTGGATTAACTTCAACATAGAAGTCACTAACAAGCTGGTTAGGACAAGATTAGGAAATTGATGTAATCCTAAGGGAATTAGAAGTCATCTAGTTCTAAGAAAAGGAAAGACATGTAATAAAGTAATAGGACTAGGAAAAGAGATTCATAGTTCTATATATATATATGATCACCAAAGTTGTGGTTGATCATATGAGCAAAATTAGAGCTTGTGTTTAGTTTTGAGAGATTTTCTAAATATCAATAAAAAGAGTTGTCTTTATATAAGCTAAGTTTCATCTTGCAGTTTCCATTAGTTCCATATATAGATTTCCCATACACTTTCTATATATTATATATGCCAAGAAAAAGCTTTTTATATATCACATTCGTTTTAAAAAAAAGAGATAATTCACATTCATTTTACCTATTTTTAGAAACGGAGGGAGTTTTATAATTCCCATTTATAATCCAAAAGACATGTTTCTTCTAACGTTCTTTTTCCAATTTTTATTCAAAGATATAAACAAATTGAACTTTAAGAGATACAATGGACTAGAAATTGAAAAACACTGCATAGTTAAAAATGAAATCAAAAGGAAATCATTTCATGCTATATTGAAAAACAATCCTTCAATGAAACAAACATTTGTCGACCGTTAATACAACGAATCATGTTTTCTAACATGATAATTTATTCGCAAATGACATTTATATACATAGATGAAAAGATACAAATAACTTAATTATACAGATTGTTCATAAGGAATTGTGCTCTCTTAGGAACCATTTCTTTCATTGTCTTTTCTAGTTCTTCCTTACGACTCCACAGTAACGGAAAGAGTGCTAATTCCACCTGTGCGCACGCTTTTGCGTCCAAGAACATTTACGCATGGGGCACAGTTATGCCACCTAATGAAGGCAAATTTAGGCCACCGGTGTTACTGTTCACAAGCCCACTTACACCACCGGTGTTGCTATTACCGAGTGCAGCTACGCCACCAGTGTTGCTATCTCCTAGCAAATTTAAGCCACCGGTGTTGCTGTTCCCCAACACGTTCACCCCCTTTGTATTGCTGCCTCCGAGCACATTTATGCCGCCTGTGTTGCTGTCTCCGAGCAAATTCGTGCCACCAGTGTTCTTGTCCCCCAATAAGCCACCTGGGTTGGTATTTCCAATCAAGCCACCAGTTGTATCCCCGAGACCACCAGTGTTAGCTAACAAATGCCTCTGTGTATATATATAATTAAAAAAAATTGTAAGCATAGAGAAAGCAAATTCTGAGAATGCCTAACTTTCATACGTTAACACGAAAGAAAAATGAAAAGTGGCCGCCAAGTTGATGCAAAACATTTTCAGTTGAATCACACAGCCGGCGTTTATGTTCGTCATTGTATCAGGCGCTATTTTCTATGATTATGTGTTTAATATGGAGAAAGGTCTTTTTGTTTGAACTATTATAACTACATCATCTCAAATATTTTCTCTAGCATGAGTACTATTATAGGGAGATTAAGTATACTTACAGCGTCAACAACCATTGATGCCATCATCATCATCATAACAAGAAAACAAATACTCTTAGCCATTTCTGATTATCTGAGGCTGAGCGACTATCAATTAAAGAGAAATAACTTAATTGGATAGATACTGGAACGAATGTATGAGAGTGCTTGTATTGTATCCATAACATGCAATGCTAGTCTATTTATAGAATTAACTTGGTTCAATTGGAATAAGGAGAGACTATTCAAGATATTTGAAATATCTTCCTGCATCTGTTCATAATAACGAGTGGGTCCAAATGTATAAATGCATGAAATTCTATCTAGGTACTATAATAGTAACATGCAACTGTTTCCATTTAGGTTCATGCAATTCTAACGAGTGGGTCTAAATCTACGTACGTGACTTGTTTCCTTCCACTCTATCGGATTGTGAAGAAAATACTCATGCTGATGCAGGGAATACTACACTTCCAGAAGATTCCGTTTAGAGATTTGGTTTCCATGGTTTTCTAATTTCAGTCTTTCTTATTTTTAGGATTCTTTTAGATTTCCTTTTAGTTTCTGTTTCCTAGTTTAGTTATTCTTCAAGCCTATATAAAGGCTAGATTAAGTCTTGTAAGATCCATCTATTACTCAATCAAATTATTAAACACAAAACTTATCTTTCTCTTCTTGCTTTAATTCTCTTCTCTTCTTGCTTATAGCAATCTAGTATTGCTTTCTTTTACCTTGTTCCACATTAGTTGGTATCAACCGCTTAGTTTTAGGTTTTTATCCTATAACTTGATCATTTACATCGCTTCTGCAACACCTTTCAGTCCTTTTTTTTAGTTCCTTTTCGTATACAAAAAAAAAATATGACTGCTCAACCAGTTACTCTAGCAGCAATCGAAGCTCTCATCAAATCTCATACTGAGATTTTGGCAAAAAACATTACTGAAGCTCTTGGGAAGTCCATGGAGGACAAATTAGGGTTAAGAGATACCAAGCTTGAAACCATGCAGAATCAACTTTTGAAGGTATTAAAACATAAAAATCTAGATTTGGATATGCCTGAGCTTGTAGACTTAGAAGGAAAAATTAAAGAAGATATACTTCAGCTTTTACAGAATGATGAAGTACCTGAAGATGTATTGCGTACTTTAAACATTAAGAAACCATATGAAGGTTTCATAGGTCATTCAAAGAAGAAGATAGTTTCTCCTTCACTTGACAGTGATGATGAAGATGAACGTGAAAACGATCTAGAGAAGAATTGGATTGAAGAACGACGTTTAAAAACTGGTCACAACCCTTACAGTTCTTTACCAGAATATAAACTAAAAGCTGATATTCCCAACTTCTCTGGAAATTTTCGTATTGAAGAACTAATTGATTGGTTCTTTGAGGTAGAAGCTTTTTTCGAATTCATGGAAGTCCCTGAAGATTCTAAGGTTAAACTTGTGACATACAAACTCAAAGGAGGAACTGCAGCGTGGTGGGATAAGATCTGTGATGATCGTAGAAACGCTAACAAACCGAAAATACGTACTTGGAAACGTATGAAAACTTTGATCAGGGATAAGTTCTTACCTAGAGACTTTATGCAGCAACTTTTCATCAAATTACAAAACATTCAGCAGGGGGCACGAACTGTTGAAGAATATGTGTCAGATTTTTATAATTTGGTCGCACGAAATCAACTCAAAGAATCTGAAGAACAGTTAGTTGCAAGATTCATTGAGGGGCTGAATAGATTAATACAAAATGGTATGACTCATTCAGTTTTTACTATGGTCGAAGCTGTGCAGCAAGCTATTAAGATAGAAAATCGTCTTATTCGTTCTTCTAGGATTTATCCATCCAGACAAGGGCGTTACCAAAATGCTTACAGGTGTACCAATTCATCTCAAAACTTTTATCCAAATACTGTTTTGAATATTCCCAGGCCTCCTTATGATGATGTTAGTCATTCACATCGACAACCTAGCCATATTGCGCCTTATACTCCACCTCTGGATACACCTATCTTAGCCAATCCAGTTGATCTTCAGCCGGGTCAACAGTCTCACACTCTGCAACCAACTCCTCCTACTACAGGGAATCGGTTTCATAACAGGCAACAACAATTTCCACCGCAACAGTGAGCTAATAATGCTTATACAAAATTTCGTGGAGATAAGTGCAATAAATGTCAGCAACCGGGCACACTTCTAGTGATTTTCGGAAATTCAATGCTTTGATTGGTGAACCTCAGTTCATTAATGAAGTCACTGGTTTGGTTAATGAGTTCGAAGATGAAGACTCACCTGGTGATGACGACGAGTTTGTTGGGATGATTCGTCCATTATTTCTTACTCAACAATGCAAGTCTCAGAGACACAGTATTTTTAAATCAAGATGTTATATTGGGGGTAAAATCTGCAAGATGATAATTGATAGTGGCAGTGTGGATAATTATATTGTTGATCACGTAGTTAAGAAGCTTGAACTACCAGTAACTTCTCATCCAGAACCTTACACTGTGGGATGGGTTAATGCCTCTAGCACACAGAAGATTACTCTTTAGTGTTATGTGTCATTCCCTTTTGAGGGTTATGAAGATACAGTTCTATGTGATGTCATTAATATGACGGCAACCCATCTTCTTCTTGGCAGACCTTGGCAATACGATCTTCAAGCGGTTCACGATGGATTCGAGAATACTTACACTTTTGTTCATAAGAGGAAAACTAAGGTTCTTAGTCCATCCATTTCCACTTCAAACTCTTGTGCGCAGACTGATGCTGTCGTAGCCACTGTTATTCGTTCTTTGCACCCACAACATTCTTTACATTCCCATGAAGATTCTAAGCCTATGATTGAGTTGACTGCAAAAGTGAAGCCCTTATTATTTCAATATAATGTTTTATTTCCAGATGAACTACCAACTGCATTACCTCCTTTACGGAATATTCAACATTGCATCGATTTTATTCCTGGAGCCTCTTTACCAAACCAAGCACACTATCGCTTGAGTCCTGCTGAGCATGAGATATTACAGGGACATGTAAATGATTTGCTTACAAAGGGTTTGATACGACTTAGCAACAGTCCTTGTGCCAGTCCTGCCTTCTTGGTTAGTAAAAAAGACAATGGATGGAGGATGTGTATCGATTGCAGAGCATTAAATCGCATCACCATTCCTTATATATTTTCGATCCCGCGTATTGATGATATGATTGATTTACTGTCGGGCTCTATTATTTTTACTAAGTTGGATTTACGCAGTGGTTACCACCAAATACGCATTCGAGGTGGAGATGAGTGGAAAACAGCATTCAAGACACGTGAAGGTTTATATGAATGGCTGGTCATGCCATTTGGGTTATCTAATGCACCTAGTACTTTTATGCGACTTATGAATCAGGTCCTCCAACCCTTTCTCAGTAAATTTTTTATTGTCTATTTTGATGACATACTAATTTTTAGTCGCAGTGAGCCAGAACACCTCCAACATCTTTCACAAGTGTTTCAAGTTCTTGCTGACAACTCTTTATATGTTAATTTGAAGAAGTGTACCTTCATGGCTTCTTCAGTAACATTTTTGGGATATGTGATTTCTACTGATGGTATTCATGTCGATCCTTCTAAAGTTCAAGCAATTGAAGATTGGCCAGTTCCTACTTCTATTCGTGATGTTCGTAGTTTTCATGGTTTGGCTTCTTTCTATCGAAGATTTGTGAAGAACTTTAGCTCTATTTCTGCACCTTTGACTGACTGTCTCAAGAAGGAGAAGTTTGAGTGGACGGAAGCAATGGATAAAAGCTTTATTCTTCTTAAAGAAAAGCTTTGTACGGCACCAATTCTTGCACTTCCGAATTTCAACAAGCCTTTTGAAATAGATTGTGATGCATCTGTTGTTGGTATTGGTGCAGTATTATCACAGGAGGGTCATCCAATTGCATATTACAGTGAGAAGAATTCAGATGCACAAAAGAAATGGTCTACATATGAATTAGAGTTATTGGCTCTTGTTCAATCTCTTAAGCAGTGGCATACTTATCTTATACATAGGGAATTTGTTGTCAACACTGACAACCATGCTTTGAAGTTTTTGAATACTTCTGCTAAAGTTAACAGAATGCATGATCGATGGCTTTCCACACTCAACAAATACACTTTCTCCGTGAGACATAAAAGTGGCAAATTGAATCAAGTTGCTGATGCCTTAAGTAGAAGAAGTCATCTATTAACTACAATTCGTAATGAGAGTTATGCATTTGACTATATCAAAGACATTTATCCAGAAGATGAAGATTTTGGCAAACTATGGGATCAATGCAGTTCTCAAACTCATGGGGTTGATGATTTTCTTATACAAGAAGGTTTTCTTTTTAAAGGGAATCGATTATGTATTCCTCAAGGGTCTTTACGTTTACATCTTATGCGAGAATTACATGGCAGTGGTCTTGGTGGTCATTTTGGGAGAGATAAAACCATTGCCCTGATTGAAGAAAGATATTTCTGGCCATCTTTGAAACGTGATGTACAAAAGTTCGTACAAAAATGCATGGTCTGTCAGAGAGCAAAGGGTACAATTCAAAATACCGGGTTGTATACTCCTTTACCAGTTCCTGATGCACCTTGGGTTGATATAAGTATGGATTTTATACTTGGTTTACCTCGTACTGCTAGAGGTAATGATTCTGTTATGGTCGTAGTTGATCGTTACTAAAATGGCTCACTTCGTGGCTTGTAAGAAATCAACTGACGCTTCTAATGTTGCTTCTTTGTTCTTTAAAGAAGTAGTAAGATTGCATGGGGTTCCAAAGTCTATCACTTCTGACAGAGATACCAAATTTTTGAGTTATTTCTGGAAAAGTTTATGGATGCGCTTAGGCACAGTTCTACAATTCAGCACAACTTCACATCCGCAAACTGATGGACAGACTGAGGTTGTTAATAGATCACTTGGGAATTTGATTAGAGCTAAGTGCCTGGATAATAGTAAGCAGTGGGATGTGTTATTGCCACATATGGAATTCGCTTTCAACACTTCTGTGAATCGTTCTACTGGGAAAACTCCATTTGAGATTGTGTACTCTAAAGTACCTAATCATACTCTTGATTTGGTAGCCTTACCCACCACACAGAGTACAAACACTGCAGCCGACTCTTTTGTAGACAAAGCAACTGAATTACATAATGAAGTAAAATCTAAACTGGAGAAGTCCAATTCTAAATATAAAGAGGATGCTGATAAACACAAGAGGTTTAAAACCTTCAAGGAAGGGGAGCTCGTGATGATACATCTAAGAAAAGAGAGATTTCCAGTGGGTACTTATAACAAAACCAAGATGAAGAAATATGGTCCTTTCAAGGTTTTAAAGAAGATCAATGATAATGCTTATGTTATTGATCTACCAAATGATTGGAATATCTCCAACACATTTAATGTTCAAGAGATTTTTACGTTTCATGGTGACAATGAACTTCTGGTTTGTTTGGACATCTCGAGGACGAGTTTTACTCTAGAAGGGGGGACTGATGCAGGGAATACTACAATTCCAGAAGATTCCGCTTAGAGGTTTGGTTTCCATGGTTTCCTAGTTTCAGTCTTTCTTATTTTTAGGATTCTTTTAGATTTCCTTTTAGTTTTCTGTTTCCTAGTTTAGTTATTCTTCAAGCCTATATAAAGGCTAGATTAAGTCTTGTAAGATCCATCTATTACTCAATCAAATTATTAAACACAAAACTTATCTTTCTCTTCTTGCTTTAATTCTCTTCTCTTCTTGCTTATAGCAATCTAGTATTGATTTCTTTTACCTTGTTCCACGTTACATACCATACTGAAAATCACATCACACATGAATTAAATTATCAACGCATGCAAGAGTCAACTCACACTTATATGGACTGGACAAATATATTTTGTTCCCATCTCCTTGTACATGAATATTTTCTACTGAATTTAGCTCAAAGGAGACAAATTAATTTCGGTACCTGAATCAAATTATGCGGCCATGAGAAAGACTTAATTCTTTCACGTTTTATTCTAATTTCTAAGCTCAATTGCTCCTATGTTAAAGCAACCATGCATTCCATTTTTTTTAGATACAAATCCATGAATCAGTTTTTATCTCACTATATAAGAAAAACTGTTTCCCAATCAAAGGCTTGTTTTATACATCAATACAGATAAAATGCCTTCTCTTCACTACAACATAGGATAAAAGTTCTTCTGTGACCTATATCGTGAACTAAAAACCCTACTATTTCAGTATTTCTTTATTTCCATAACTGCGGAACAGTTGCATATATGTTGCAGTAGGGAACCTTCTAGGATGAAACTTGGAACGATCGATCCCTTGCTTTTTCCAAGCCTCTATACAACAAAGTAAATTTTAAACCACACATCGTGTACATAAGCACAATGAAGAAACATGTGATCGAACTGCAGTCTTCACTTTTTTTTAGCAAAAATGACTTTCTTCACTTTGACATATTCTTTAGAGTGGGTAAATATATGAATTGTCGACCAAAACTTAGGTTCGGAATTTCTGCAATAAAAATCTATATATGAAACTGACAAGAAGTCTTGTCTCCTGTATCCATTAATTGTTTTCAGCTTCTTGTGTTTAGCATTTAGTTAATTTAAACTTGATGCCATTTTCCGATGTGGACATTTTCATCTTTCCAGTACCATGAAATTGCAAAGACCTGGTGCCTCTTCCCTTTTCTGTACGTAGTTTCACCTGCTGCACAAAGTATGTCGACCCATAAGGTTTTGTTGCTTGTGTGCCGACAACTATTGTTATGGCTACATTGAATATGTACATTACATTGAGTATATGGAAACGGTTTATACGTATTTGAACTTTTAAAAATCGTTAGTAAATTTGCATAAATGGCATGTAATTAGTCACTGCATTTGTATATGTGTATATATTGGATTAAACAAACTTAATTTTCTTTCCTTTTCTTTCTCTATCTCTTTATTCCCTAACTTACAAGGATCATATGGTTATCGTTTAGCTAGGATATATTCTGACTGATAAGGTTCAAGTTGGAAGGATAGTTACGACTACCACTGAAATATCTCCTTTGGATATCATGTTCCAAAAAATCTTGAATATAACTACAAAAATATCAAAAAGAAAGTCTTCTTTAATAACATGCAACTGTCCTGTTAGGTTCATGCATTAAAGTGTTGCTTCCTCCCAAGACAAATAAGTTTATTCTGTGTGACCCTAGCTCCAGGAGTCCTGGACTCCAGGGAAAAACCAGGGCCTCTCATCACTGTGAAACCCTTTGTTAATTTCTTCTTCACATTAGCAACAAGTTAAAGTATTTCTTAGTGAGAAAGGTTAATTCTTTTAGTCTTGAGGGAAATAGGTTAAACAGCATCGAAGAATAAGAAAATAGGAAAACCCAGACCCTCGACCCGCAATAACTTTCTTAAGTACTCACCATTAAATTTCAAAATCGTTTTCCAGTGAGTCACCAACTCATGAAAGCTAACTAGTTTAAACCAGTTTTAATTAGAACCCCATATGAATAACAAGCTCTTGATTTTAGTTATAATCATCTGCTCATCTCTTGCTCTCTCTTTCGCCATTACTCTGCTATTGCTTTCATCCCAAATGGACCACCATTTATATAGCAAATAACATCAGTGACCAAAGATTCTTTTATCTTTATCTACCATGACTTGTACTCCAAGCTATCAGTTGTTGAGTTAGTTTTCCAGATTGCATATCCGTTTCATCTAGAGGCCTTTTAGGAAGTAGGTTCAGATTTTCCTTGCAAATTAACTTAATGTTAAAGAGTAAGTGATTAACATTTTCTTCCTCATGGTAACAAAAGGCAGCCAAGTTTCTAAAACGTTACAATCTCACCTATTGAGATTATCAACAGTTGGTTTTGCGTTTTGAATGGCTTACCAATTTTTTAGGTTATGGAGATTTTAGTGGTCTGGTTACTGTTCTAATTTATGCAGCATATACTTGGTGTTTCCATGCGAGGGAAAATTTATCAAAAGGACAAACCGCCCATGTTAACACTCTAAATACTGTGTCCAGAAAAAATAAAGGATTAACCCTTTTTAGAGATGACATAAGTTAGTAAATCATTAGACTCGCGAAGAAATAAGTTAGTAAATGAGGGATAGTTTTGGGGAAGCTTTTTGAGATAGGTTAAAAAATATTGTTAATCAAAATGCTCGACATACTTTTGACATTTTAGTACTCAATATCTTTACAGTATTTGCGATTGACATAGATGAAGAGAAATACGCGAAGGATAGAAATGTATAACAAACATGAGCAAGCTAGTCAGGATATAACTTTATTACAAACACGTTGTTGGTAGACGCTCTCTTAGGAACCACTTCTTTCTTATTTTCACCTTGCTCTTTCTTCAGGCTTCACGTACTATAACAACAAGAGAGCTAATTAGTGCTCCCGCCTATGTCTCGTCGCTCTCGTCTGAGCATATTTAGACATGGGGCAGGTTTATGCCACCTGTATTACTGCCCACAAGTGCATTTACACCACCTGTGTTGCCGTTTCCTAACACATTTACGCCGCCTGTGTTGCCATTTCCGAGCACATTTGTACCACCTGTGTTGCTATTCCCGAGAAGATTTGTTCCACCAGTGTTGCTACCCCCAAGCAAATTTGTACCTCCTGTGTTGCTGTCTCCGAGCAAATTTGTGCCACCAGTGTTCTTATCCCCGAATAAGCCACCTGGACTGGCACCCCCGAGCAAGCCACCAGTGTTAGCTAACAGGTGCCTCTGTAGAAATTTATAACCATTTTAGTAAGAATAAATAATGGAAAACTGAGAACGTTAACATTCATATGTTAACATGAAGAAAATAAACACGGCTACTGAGATGGGTGCAATGCATTTTCAGGCCGACTGCAGAGCCAACGTTTGGTTTCGCCATTTATTTTTATTTTGCATAACATCTTATAAAAGCTATTAGTATACCTTAATTTGTTGATCACATAAAAAAATTCTATTGAAAATTATTTTTTTAACATGACATTGACGACTGTGGGGAGATTGAGTATACTTACTGCATCGACAACCATTGAATCTATCATCATTATCGTAACAAGAAAAAGAACTGTAGGGTAAATACTCTTTGCCATTTCTGATTATCCAAGTGATACTGAAAAACAGAATATAATTTGATTGGATTGATGTTCGAATGTATGAGACTTGCAGTGTTTATCCATAACAATGCGACCTCTATTTATAGGATCAGCTTTTAGGTTCAACTGGAATAAGAACGTAAGATTCTTATTATTAACTACAGAAGATATTTTCCTTTGGATGCACGAAATTCTTACTCTAATAGCCTGCAACCGTTCATGCGTTCTAAGGAGTGGGTCTAAAGCAACTTACGTGACTTAGTTCTCTTCCACGCTATGTGATGATGGCAAGTGCTATACTAAAAATCACATCACACGTAAATTAAATTATCATCATATGCATGCAAGAGTCAACTCACACTTATGAACTGGACAATTTTATTTTGTTCTTATCTCCTTGTAAATGAATATTTCCTCCCTTGGCTACGTGGGGAGTGGTACCAGGCTATGGTTATGGGTGCTATCTAGTCTTCAACTTGGAAATTATTTAGGACAATGTATCTTATATCTACTCGTTCATGATCTTTTTTTTTGTTTGTTTGAAACATTAATGAGTATACGTTAAATTAGATAAGGATTACATGAGGATAAGTTATTCATATAGAGTCATTTATTACGATTTCAGTTAAGAAATTAGGTCGATCGCAGATTATTGCCGAGAAGGTTCCTTGTTGGCCCTCTGTTATTCTGCTTGATTGGTTTCTCTGTATATATGGTGGTCACTGTGGGATTGCCTTATCAAATGGTACTTGCCAGTTACCAAGGTGGTTTCATGCTCTTGGAGATGGTTATGCGCAAGAGATTTACACGACTATGATAGGCAGATTAAGTTTACTCACTGCGTCAACAACCATTGAGGGTGTCGTCATTATCATAAGAAGAAAAGAGAAAGAAATACTGCTCTTCCCCATTTCTGTTTATCTAAATGAGCAACTTGATACAGTTATCTTACTAACAAAAGTGAAGATAGATGACTGAATTGGTACGACACTTGTATTGTGTCCATAACAATGCAAGCTCTATTTATGGAACTAGTATTGAGCTAGGTTCATTTGGATTTTGAAATAAGGGCTGACAGATGACTGACAGTTCATATTAAAATATCTACTACTTAACCATAGGGGACGGCCTAGTGGTTTGACACTCGCTTGATCACAAACTAGATGTCGATCAAGGGTTTTATCATTTCCAATGGTAATTCTTACAATAAATACATTAACCTGGTCAAGTAAGAATCGGGAGCTCCATGGTTTTAACCTGTCCTAGGATGTAGTCACGGTAGTCTAGATACCCTAGCCGGACAAAATAAATACACATCTACTACTTTAAATAAATGCAACAACTGTACTAGGTTGCCGCATTCTAGCTAACGGCTGGGGTCTAAAACAATATAGTAGTGACCTGCCCCCTTCACTTCTTGTCTGAAGACAGATACTAAAAATCTAAAATTATACTGTATCACAAGAAAAATAATTAATTATCTTCACATGCAAGCTACTAAACTCACAGACTCACAGTATATGGATTGGACATTTTGGACGTACAATTATAATTTGATTCTATCAATTTATAATATCGTTGTTTCTCCACCAATATAGCATAATTGAGATTGAAATTGTTTTTTTCTTGTTGTTTGAGAATGAATTTAGTATTTTCTACCGCGGCGGAATCAGGAATCTATAGGTGGGGGATAGATTTTTCTTGGTCTTCTGAGTAGTCAATTTAACTCTCATTTCAACTGCATGAGGTTATTCTTACTCAATTTAACTCATTTGAAATTGTGGTAAAAATTCCAAAGTCTAGACTTACAAAGTTTATTCAATGAGGTATGGTATTACGAGATATTATGCAGATGCATAATCTGTTATGCAGATGTACCATATTTGTTGTTATATTTGTACATTACTTGGCTTATACACCAAGTTATTTCCTTCATGTTTTATCTCTGGTTCTTGTATATAAGACCAGGCACATGTATAATTCGTTTGTACCTTTTACCTTAATCTAATATACCATGACAAATTCTGTCATGGTATCAGAGCCAGTCAAGATCTAAATCAAACCGTGTTTCCGCTGCAACAAACAAACGATAACCAGTAACCAGTATCAGAATCATAAAACTCAAAACCCTAGTGTCATATCTTCTTCATCACAGCCCAACATGTCACGTGAAGATTATCAACCCATTACTGTGAAGTTTGATGGAACAAACTACAATCATTGGTCTTTGTTAATGAGAAGTTTCCTCAAGGGAAAATCCATGTGGAAATATATTGACGGCAAAGCTAAGAAGCCTGCAAACGGAGTCGTTATCACTGACAAAGGAAAAGATACAAGAGAAGAAACTGCAGAGAGCTGGGAGATCAATAATCACAAAATATTAACCTGGATAAGCAACACAGTAGTAACATCTATAAGCATGCAACTTACAAGCTTTGAGACTGCCAAAGATGCATGGGAGTTTCTCTCAAAAAGGTATACCCAGATAAACTTTGCTCAACGTTATAAGTTAGAACAGGATATTCGATCTATGAAACAACAGATGGAACAATCTGTCTCAGATTTTCACTCTGAGATGTCAATCATATGGAACCAGTTAGCACTAATGGAACCGAACTGGACAGCTGATATAGAGTTATGGAAAAATTACAGAGAAGAGTCTCGATTAGTTCAGCTCTTAATGGCATTAAGAGATGACTTTGAGACTGTGAGAGCCTCAATCCTCCATCGATCACCTCTTCCGTCTGTCGAAGCCGCATTGTCAGAACTCATCACTGAAGAAACTCGGAAAAGAATTAAATCAGACATACCAACTCTCAGAAAACTCATCGTGATTTCTCACAAATCCAGTGCTACAACTGTAAGAAACCAGGCCACCTAGCCAAGAACTGCACCGTGCCATCAGTGCAAAGTGGATCACAAAGCTCAAACACACAAACAATCCAGCAAGGATCAAGCTTCCCAATCCAGTGCAACTACTGCAAGGAACCAGGGCATACAGTAGGAAACTGTACATCCCCTACTTCCAGAAATATGAGAGAACGAAGAAAGTTTAATGGAACTGGATACACATCTGCACCATCCAGTTATGCAGCTGCATCCACACCAAACAATCTAGCTGACATACAAGAGATGCTCAAGCAAGCACTCTCAATGGGTAACAATAAATCTACAGCAGCATCTTCACTATCTACTTCCACAAGTAGCTTTTCAAATGGTTGGTTTCTTGACTCAGGTGCATCTAACCATATGACTTTTGATTCTAGCATATTTGAGCAGAAAAGTCCTATTACTATACCTACAATCCAAACTGCAGATGGATCTGAACTGGCTGCCAGTCATATTGGTCAGATTAAAATCTCTGACAAGATACATATATCTGATGTGTTGCTTGTTCCAAAAATAAGAATGAACCTTATATCAATTGGACAATTATGTAATCAGGGATTTAACATTCACTTCTTCTATTATGGCTGTGTGATACAGGATCCCAAGACATAGAAGCTTGTTGGGATAGGCCGTAGAGTAGGAAGATTGTATCTTCTCGAAAGACTGATTTCTCCTAGGCTGTCAAAGAGTGAGCTTGCCGCAACTGCAAATTTCTTTTCTAAGTCTGTGTCTGCTTTTATGTCATGGCATTCTAAGTTAGGAAATGTGTCCTTCTCTCGTCTCACTCATATGATAAATAGTGGATTGTTAGGAACTATTCAGGTTGATAAAGAACCTTATTGCATCTCATGCAAATTAGGAAAAAAAACTGCTCTTCCTTTCAGTAATAGTATAACTCATTCTGTCAAACCTTTTGATCTCATCCACTCAGATGTATGGGGAAAATCTCCTATTATCTCTAAGGGAGGAGCATTATATTATGTTACTTTCATTGATGATTTCTCCCGTTTTACCTGGATATATCTTTTCAGTTTTAGATCAGATTTTTTAAAATTTACACAACCTTTTCTAGAATGATCAAGACCCAATTCGGAAAAACCATCAAAACGTTCAGAGCTGATCAAGGGGGAGAGTATATATCAACTCCTTTCAGAGAATTCCTTGCAACAGAAGGTACCCTTCTCCAATTATCTTGCACTGAAACTCCACAGCAAAATGGTGTTGCAGAGAGAAAACACCGCCATATCATAGAGACAGCTAGAACACAACTCTTGTCAGCGTCAGTCCCTTCTAACTTTTGGGGTGAATCAGTCCTGACTGCAGTCTACAACATAAACCGTATTCCGTCCATAGTTATAGAAGGAATGTCTCCATATGAACGGTTATACAACAAGAAACCATATTACTCTGAGCTTCGTGTTTTTGGGTCAACCTGCTTCGTTCTTCTTACTGAGAGAGAAAGAACCAAACTTAGCAAAAAGACTGTTATATGTGTATTCCTAGGCTATGGTATAGAAAAAAAAGGTTATCGGTGCTATGATCTAGAGATTCAAAGATTACGTGTTTCCAGACATGTTACATTCTGGGAGAATATACCCTTTTGGTCTCTTCCCACTAGTAAATCTCCCAACCTAGAACAATTCTCTTATCTAGATCCTTTTGAGGATATGCCTCAGTCCAATTCTCCATCAACATCCATTCAGCTTCCCTCCACAGATGTTACTCTTCTTGAATCTAGTGAAGCTATACAAGAGCACTCTATGGTTAGTCCTGATGCAGCTTCTCCAGAAGGGGATCCTATATCTTACAATGTTACTTTACCAACAAGAAATCGTCGACCACCAGTCAGGTTTGCAGACTATCATTGCTCATTATCATCGATTTTATCTGTGCATGCACCAACTTCTTACAGGGAAGCATCTGTACTACCAGTCTGGCAACACTCTATGGATGAAGAATTAGTTGCCCATAAAGAAGCTCATACTTGGGATATGGTTGTACTACCTCCAGAAAAGTCTGTAATTGGAAGTAGGGTATATAAAGTTAAAACTGACTCAGACGGCAAGATAGTTAGATACAAATCCCGTCTAGTTGCTCAAGGATACACTCAGGAGTATGGTATAGACTATGAAGAAACATTTTCCCCTGTTGCCCGTATGACTACAGTTCGTACTCTTCTTGCTGTTGTTGTTGCTCGAAAATGGAATCTACATCAAATGGATGTGAAAAATGCCTTTCTTCATGGAGATCTTCAAGAAGAAATGTATATGCGACCTCCATATGGAATGTCTTACTCACCTAATCAAGTATGTAGGCTCCGTAAACCTCTCTATGGACTCAAACAAGCACCTCGTGCTTGGTTTGAAAAGTTTTCCAATGATGTTCTACGATTTGGGTTCACTCAAAGTGCATATGATTCAGCAATGTTTACGCGTTCAACAACAAGGGGTATGGTTATTCTACTTCTCTACGTAGATGATATGGTTATTACAGGTGATGACGTGAAAGGCATTGATGCTCTTAAAACACATCTTAGTTCATGTTTTGAAATGAAGGATCTAGGCTCCTTACGTTACTTTCTTGGTTTAGAAGTTGATCACTCATCTGATGATTGTTTCATCTCTCGAGTAAAATATGCATCAGACATTCTTCAACGTGCAGGATTGACGGATAATAAAACTGCAGCCACACCTCTTGAATTAAACAACAAGCTTAGTCCTTCTGATGGAAAACTTCTTTCTAATCCTACCTTGTACCGTCAGCTTGTGGGAAGTCTAAACTACTTAACTATTACTCGACCAGACATCAGTCATGCAGTGCATATAGTTAGTCAGTTCATGGCAGCTCCGCGATCCACTCACTATGCAGCTGTACTCAGAATCTTACGTTATATCAAAGGGACATTGTATCAAGGAGCTACGTTTTCATCCACTTCTGATCTCTGCCTTCGTGCATATTCAGATTCAGATTAGGCAGGAGATATTATAGACAGACGCTCAACTACAGGCTATTGCATATCTTTAGGCAGTTCATTAATATCTTGGCGCAGCAAGAAGCAAAACGTAGTTTCCCGCTCTAGTGCTGAAGCAGAGTATAGAGCTCTTGCACACTCAACCTCAGAAATTGTTTGGCTGCGATGGCTTCTAGAAGATATGGGAGTTACTCTGTCAGAACCAACCCCATTGTACTGTGACAACAAGGCTGCTATTCACATTGCTCATAATGATGTTTTCCATGAACGTACAAAGCACATTGAAATTGACTGTCATTTTGTACGTCATCAGTACAAGAAACGGATCATCAACTTATCCTTTGTTTCTTCTGAGCTGCAACCTGCTGATCTTTTCACTAAGGCGCTGTCTTCTGCACGCCTTAAGCTCTTAATTTCCAAACTCAACATGTGCTCTATCCCATGTTAAGTTTGAGGGGGGGGGGGGGGGGGGGGGGTATTACGAGATATTATGCAGATGCATAATCTGTTATGCAGATGTACCATATTTTTTGTTATATTTGTACATTACTTGGCTTGTACACCAAGTTATTTCCTTCCTGTTTTATCTCTGGTTCTTGTATATAAGACCAGGCACATGTATAATTCGTTTGTACCTTTTAACTTAATCTAATATACCATGACAAATTCTGTCAGTATATAGGACCAGAAAAAACCTTACACTTGGTTAGAAGACAATGCACGAATTTAAAAATAAAAAATAAAATGTAAACTGCAGCTAAATAATTGAAAAGAAAAACATTTTTGGGCACTTTTTATTATTAGCTAGTCTATAGGGATAAATAATGATGAGCCGGACAGTTTTTACCTCTTTCTTTCCCTCTAGTTCCATCATTGATTCTTTGTGTGAAGTTTATCCACGATGAAGTTACACAAATAAGAGAAAAAAGAACGAGGACATGTCTTTACATGCGAGGGGCGAAATTGAATACGATCCGCACACATGTTCGTGTATTAGACAATCTCTAACGAGTTTTTTCTTAACAAAAAAAAGTCGATTTAGAATATTGTTGAGATTTTAATGAACCCGGCAGTGAAATCAGATTACTAATTTATAGTGAGGGAAACCAAGAAAAGCTCGTTATGTTTTAATTTCTCACAGTGGGATTGTATACTTACGTTCAGCTATGCCTCTAGGCTCCACACAATTACATTCACAGATTTCCTCGAAAGAAATTAATTTGACATCAGTGTTCGCTTTATCTCCCATCAACTTTCTAGATACTACCTCCGTCCCACTAGTATTATAATTCTGATTTATAACTCTGAAGACGTACATATTTTAAACCCTTAAGACTACAAATCTATCTGTTATCCCAATTGATAAAAAGGAATAACTGAAAGGAAGAACATGGGTAAGTTAAGATAACATAGTTACACAGGTTATTGGTAAGGAACTGTGTTCTCTTAGGAACCAATTCTTTTTTATTTAATTCTACTTCCTCCTTCAGACTCCACGTTGATGATAAATTGATAACTGCGAGAATGCTAATGCACCTGCGTATTCAGTCGCCACTGCGTCCAAGCACATTTACACATGGGGCACAGTTATGCCACCTAGGGGGGGTAAATTTAGGCCACCCGTGTTACTGTTCACAAGCCCATTTACACCACCTGTGTTGCTGTTACCGAGTGCAGCTATGCTACCAGTGTTGCTATCTCCGAGCAGATTTAACCCACCAGTGTTGCTGTTCCCCAACACGTTCACCCCCTTTGTGTTGCTGCCTCCGAGGACATTTACGCCGCCTGTGTTGCTGTCTCCGAGCAAATTTGTGCCACCAGTGTTCTTGTCCCCAAATAAGCCACCTGGGTTGGTATTTCCGAGCAAGCCACCAGTGGTATCCCCGAGGCCACCAGTGTTAGCTAACAAATGCCTCTGTATATATTTATTAAACATTTTTGTAAGCATAGATAAAAGCAAATTCTGAGAATGCCAAATTTTCATACATTAACACGAAAAAAAATAAATGAAAAAGAGATCGCCGGGTGGATGCAAAACATTTTCAGTTGGATCACACCCTAGGCCGGCATTGTGTTCGTCACTTTAATTTCGTACGACTTCTCAGAGAAGTTTCCTACTTCCTTTGTTTATTAGGCTCTTTTTTTCTATCATTATGTGTTTAATATGGAGAAAGGTCTTCTTGTTTGAACTATTACAAATACATTTTCTCAAATGTTTCTCTAGCAGTACATACTTAGGGAGATTAAGTATACTTACACCGTCGACAACCATTGATGCTGTCATCATTATCACAACAAGAAAACAAATACTCTTTGCCATTTCTGATTATCTGAGGCTGAGGCGCCGAGCGACTATCAATTAAAGAGAAGATAACTTAATTGGATAGATGATAGAACGAATGTATTTGAGAGTACTTCCTTGTATTGAATCCATAACATGCAATGCTAGTCTATTTATAGAAGTAGCCTTTCAGGTTCAATTGGACCATTGAAGATATTTTAAGATATCTCATTGCTTCATGATAACTATAAAAATGTATAAATGCGTCAGATTCTAGCTACTTTAACAGTAACATGCAAGTGTTTTCCTTTTAGGTTCATGCATACAATATTTTACCGAGGGGTCTAAATTTACGTACGTGACTTGTTTCCTTCCACTCTATCCGATGAAAAATGCACCTACCATCCTAGAAATCACATCATACGTAAAATTGTAGTATTTTCATAACATGCAAGGACTAGACAATGATATTTTGTTCCTATCTACTTGTACATGAATATTTTCTACTGACTTTAGCCCAAGGAAGACAAATTAATGTCGGTACCTATATCGGATTATTAGGCGGTCATGACAAATAACTTAATACTTTTAGATTTTATTCTAAGCTCAATCGCATGTCGCAGTCTTGGTCCAACCGGCCAGTACCTCAAGGATAAAAATTCAGGCAATCCCCTTCTTTCCTCCAGTCCTGTATGTTCTTCCCACAGACTTACAAAATCATAATCTTCCTTTCAGCTCATTCTTCACTTTGAATATTATTTCCACGACGGCTAAGAATTGTTAGAGTGGGCAAAGAATTATGAAATGCCGACCACAATATAAAACTTACCTTTGGAAGGGATACAATTCTGCCATAAAAATCTATAAATCTGACAAGAAATGTTGTCTCTCATATTCATTAATTGTCTTCAACCTTTTCTGTTCGATATTTAGTTAGTTTGAACTTGATGCCATTTTCGGATGTCGACATTTACATTTTTCTTGTTTCTAATACCATGCAAAATTGCAAATTGCAATGGGCTTATCTGATCCTCTTCCCTTTTCTGTACGTAGCTAGTGTGACCTTACAGGTTTTTTTGGTTTGTGTACCGACAACTATTGCCATGACTACATTGAATATGCTGAGCATATGAAAATGGTTTTGTATATAATGGCATTTCTTCTCTTATGGATAATTAATTTTGTTGACTGGAGGCCACTATGGGATGCCCAGATGCTCAAACTCATTTCTCAGCGGTAAAGCTTATGCCGCGCAGCAGAAAAATTGGCCAGCAGTATTGTTTTCACAAAATTGGTCAAAAAGACCAAAAGCAAAAATTCCTGGGTGAAATAGATTTCCAGATTTTGATACGTTTATATGCACAGGAATCAAAAAGATACTATTCAAATATTCTGTTTGGTTATTTCACCCAGAATCTTGCCTCATATTATAACAAGACTGACATATATGCCCCCATCTTCTTCCCGGATGTTTCTTCATCATCATCAACGGATTTTCTTTCCGAATCGCCGATATAACTAGACTGGTACCGTAGCGATACAATTTTGGATCACCATCGGAAGAACAATCACCTTCATCGCCACCAGGAGCTCATCCAATGGATGCTCAACTTGTGAAAAACGAATTGGATTTAAGAGCAAATGCGCAATAACCGATGATGATGAATATAACAACTGAAAGAAGTTGTTGCTGCTGAAAATTGATGATGGATGGTTGAGAGTAATAACGTAATTAATAGTTTCAATGCGTTTGGAATTTGGGTTTTGGCTGGATAATATCGGAGAGAAAGTTGGGTTTGTTTGGAAAAGATTCAAATTGATGCTTCCGTCCAGTGGTGGTGAGAATAATCATACAGACAATCAGATTTTAGGTATTGGTACAGATGTGGGGAAGTTTGTGCAGATATCATGAAATGGGTTCCTCATTTGTGTGTCAATAACAATAATTACGTTTGTTGTTATTATACCTATCCTGAAAGACGATTTGGATTATGGGTTAGAGCAGCCATATTTTGAGGCTCATGGGTTAGAGCAGTGGTGGAAAGAAGATTTGGAGCTTCAGCTGGCTATCAACAACAGTCAAGTCTTTGTATTCGTAACCGGCACTAGCACCACCTAGATAAATTCAGTTTCATCTTCGTTTAAATCGATATGAAATTGGTTTCCTTCTTCATAATTTGACAAACAAATATTTTCGTAAAGATGTATCTGGTTTCATCTTGCATGGGAAAATTCAGATACATAGGAAAATTCAGATACATCACAATTCAAACTAGATGAAACTGGTTTCATCCTGCACACTTTTAAGAAAAATTAGGTACATCACAGTCTAAAACAGAATGAAACCAGTTTCATTCTACATATTTTGGTCAAATCCAGATATGCCAAAATTCAAACTAGATGAAACTGGTGTCATCCTGCACACTTTTAAGAAAATTTAGGTACATCACAGTCTAAAACTGAATGAAACCAGTTTCATTCTACATATTCTGAAAAAAAATCCAGATACGTCACATTAAAACTGCAAATTTTAAGGAAAATCTAGATACATCATTGTCTAAAACTGAATGAAACCAGTTTCATTATGCATATTCTGACGATAATCCAGGCACATTACAGTTAAACTGGATGAAACTAGTTTCATCCTGCAAATTTAAAAGAAAATCTAGGTACATCACAGTCTAAAACTGAATAAAACCAGTTTCATCCTGCACATCTCACATAGATATTTACTCGTTGCACGAACATATTCTTCCTTAATTTTTCTTCATCTTCAAAGGCGCAACTGTGTAATGATTTTTCAACTCTTTGTTTGATGCCTTTCAATAAAACATAACTTTTTCTTCTTTTTAGTCCGAACAAGTGCATCTAGGTATAGCAATTCAATCAATTTTGTAAACCGGAATGTATACAAGAGGCATCTAGGTATATGAATTCAATCAATTAAAGAAATTTTAATTTAATTATCAGGGCATTTGAAGAGAACAAAAACTGTTGATTATTGTGGTGGTGACGATGGTATCGTTGTTGGTTGTGGAGGAAGATAATGGACGAGTTTGATGTTGTTGATGATGGTGGTAGTTCCGATGATGGTGGTGGTAGTGTTTGTGTGGCTGGAGATGGTGGAAAACGATAAGTTGATGGTGTCGATAATGGTGGTGCTAATGTTTGTGATTGTGGAAAAGATGATGTTGTTAATGGTGTTTCAGGTGGAGACATGTTGAAGATATAGAAGAGATGATAATGGAGAAGGAAGAGATGTATCGTACAAAAAATAAACACGGTTTATAATTGTCCGTTTCAAAATTGTGTGGCTACTGTCCATTTCACCCGGACTATAATCTACTCGTCCATATGAACCGGAAAAAGTATTTTTCTGGACAAATGACCCATTTTCTGTATTGTTTTTCCCTTCGGTGAAGATATTGCAGCTACGTTCTCCTTCTCTACTACTTTCTTTGTAATTTGAATTTATTTCGAATATATTTATGTGCCACGACAAGTACTTCTGCCACATTGAATACATTGAGAATAAGAAAATGGTCTGTTAATATTTTATCTTTTAATTAAAAATCGTTTGCAGTCGACATAAATAAATGTGGCATGTAAATGTAATTAGTCATTGCATTTGTATCGGATTAAGAAACCTTAATTTCCTTCCCGTTTCTTTCTCCATCTATATATTCCGCAAGTTAAAAACGATTCTATGGTTATCGTTTAGCTAGGAATTTTCCAGGTAAGGTCCAAGTGGGATTGGGATAGGTGTTACTCCCATTGAAATTTCTCATTTCATTCCACATGATGGTCAGAAAATATATATCAGAAAAATATCTTTATAGTAACAACAAAAATATCAAAAAGAAAGTCTTCTTTAACATGCAAGTGTCCTGTTAGCTTCATGCATTTAAGTGCTACTGCCTTCAAAGACAAAACATGTTTAATTTTGTATGACCCTAGCTCCATGAGTCCTGGACTCCAGGGCACAACCGTGACCTCTCATCACCTGTGAAACCCTTTTTTTTATTAATTCTTCACTGTAGCAAAAATTAATTTATTTTTGGGGGAAAAAGGTTAAAATTCTTGTCAAATTCTGTTGAAATATATGGCACACATATTAGCCATTGAGGTGATCGAGGTGGTGAGTTAGCTTTTGGTTCATTGAACGGACGTGTGGAGAAGATATTTACAAGACCAAGTCATGCATAAGATTACGCATTCTAGCTATTAACTCCTTTATTCTAGCTGGATAAGTTAGTTTACCTAGTCAATGTATTTTGCTACTCTAGGTTTATTTTTGATTCAATAATCCTATAAATAGGACTCGTCATGTAACTGTAATATTATCCCAGAATCATAAAACTCTGGAGATCAATAATCCAATCCACCCTACGGGGTTCTGTCAGTGGACGTAGGCGTTAGTGCCGAACCACTTTAATTCTCCTGTCTCTTTTATCTTTGATTTAGTTTTGTCTAATCGATGATCCGTCTCTATGATACCCATAATTTATTATGGTATCAGAGCGGGGAGATCCGCTCAGATTGCTTCCGCTTTCTAATTATTTTGCTGTCATTTTCATCTATTTTATTTGGACTAATCTTCGATAATAGTCTATATTTCTATAGATGATTTATATTCGGTATTTCCAACAGAGTTATCATCAAATAACTCTTCCTAATGATCGTTTCTATCATCATCATGAGTTTTGTTTTTCATTATGTCTATGGGTATCTATCTTTGGACGAAAATCTATGTTTTTCTTCCGGTATTCAAATTTTGCTTACATCTAAATTTTTCCTTTTCCTTTCTTAAGCCGTCAACAGTAAAGCAACGATAGCATTCACGACTTTACATATAAGATTCGTGGGTTCTGTTATTATCTTCATCAAGTTCCTTTTGATGTTGTCTTATTCACATTACTGTATGTATGCTTTCAAGTCTATCTGTTGTACACATGAAGATATAGCTTTTGAGTCTTTGCCGTACACATAGACGTAGCTTTTTGGTTCATCTTTTCCAGGAAGATTTCCATATTTAAGTCAATCCCGAAAATATCTCCATTTTTCGGAATTCTTGCCAAAGTCTGTTAATCGATTAATTTGAAAATATTTTCCATATTTTCAGTATATATCCTTAATAAATAATCATCTTTTCTTTCGGAAAATTTTCGGATCAGGAATTTATTTTTTATGAGAATATATTCTCTCCTTTAATAGCATGAAACTCACTAATGGTTGCCTCTATAGCTATTGCAGTGGTTATCAAATGAAAGAATCGTGTTCATCGATAAAGCAGTCTTTTTTGTTCTCATGCAATGTATAAGAGGCTGTATAACATTCACCTTCGCGAAAATCCTTTGGTGATTGCAAAGATGTCATTTTTATCAACAACTGTTTCCGTCAGTATTCAAGGCCAAGTTTATTCCATGCCCGCTCATATGTTGAGTGTAAGTTTTGATCAAAGTAATCTCTTTGTACTTCTGTCGATACTCATCGACTCTGCTTTTATCCAAGCTAATTCTCATAATCATCTCTAATGATTCTTGCCTATCAGCTGTGGATATAGTCTGCACCGTGAGCTGTGGATATAGGCTGCACCATCAGTCCATAGTCCATGTACTCCTTTTCTGTTAATAGACCATACTCCTTTTCTGGTTTATGGAGTTCCAAACACTACAGAAATCCTTCCTTTTATTTTGCATCACAGATCACAACTATTGCTTTTATTTTTAGTCTAGTCCAAGACTAAAATAATTTTTCGAGATCCTTGTTTTAAATATCATGGGTTCGAATATATTTTCTGTTCGTAATATGTCATTATCTCACACCTTTATTAAGGTTTCTTCCTAATACCTAATGACTCTTGCGGATACACAGTTTTTTGTTTTCTGTTAATAGACCATACTCCTTTTCTGGTTTAACCCTTGTCAATTGGAGGAAGAATTCATGAAACAGAAAACTCTCTAAAGCCTGTGAAGGTAACAACTACTGCTCAATACATCAAATTAGTTTTATATATCATCATTGGTTTGCAAATTCAGGAAACTATTTGACGATCTCTCAATAATTTTATGAAGCATGCAAATGCTTATATGAGTTATCTCTAGGTTTAGCTAAGCAAACCTAATCATCATCCTATATCTTGTTTACCTTTCCGTCTGCAATATATATTTTTTTTGCTACATACTGACACAAAAGATTTTTGGTTGGGTTATCAACAATAGTGGTACTTCCGTTTCTCAAGTACTCACTAACACCATGGAGTTTAAGTTATCTGGATATACACTCACGGCATGAAGACCGTAAAAAAAAAAATGATGAAAAGAAGATCACGAAGATCATAAAGTTCAACTGCTGCGGTCTAAATACGTGAATGAAGCATCCATGCCATGGTCGAAGCACGTCATGCAAAGTTTAAATTACAAGGTTTGTTTTCAAGATATTGTCCAAGTTGCACACTTCATTTCTCTCCGTGTCCAACTTGACGGGGGGTGTTGAAATATATGGCACACATATTAGCCACTGAGGTGATCGAGGTGGTAAATTAGCTTTTGGTTCATTGAACGGACGTGTGGAGAAGATATTTACAAGACCAAGTCATGCATAAGATTACGCATTCTGGCTATTAACTCCTTTATTCTAGCTGGATAAGTTAGTCTACCTAGTCAATGTATTTTGCTACTCTAGGTTTACTTTTGATTCAATAATCCTATAAATAGGACTCGTCATGTAACTGTAATATTATCCCAGAATCATAAAACTCTGGAGATCAATAATCCAATCCACCCTACGGGGTTCTGTCAGTGGACGTAGGCGTTAGTGCCGAACCACTTTAATTCTCCTGTCTCTTTTATCTTTGATTTAGTTTTGTCTAATCGATGATCCGTCTCTATGATACCCATAATTTATTAAATTCATTGAAGAAAGGGGAAGAAAAAAATCTCAAATAAGGGTGCCCAAACCCTTAGCCCAAAAAGACTAACCCCAAACACAAACCCCCAGTAGCTTTTATCATTTTCCAGTGAGTCACCAACTCAAAAGGGCAAGTTAACCGGTTTAGATTAGAACTTCTAATATCAGGAAGATATAGACTGTAAAATTTACAATTTTATTGATGATCTAACGATTGATACATCAGACGCCATTAGGGTTGGCATCTTTGTTTTGAATCTTGAATTCCCACTATTCTTGGTTGTTGAATTTTGATGACGTGTCACAGGTAAATGAACGTTGAATCATGTACACCCATTAAACTAAGCCTTATAACCATCTGATCATCTCTTGCTTTGTTTTTCTTTTGGGCATTACTCTGCTTTTTTTCTTTCTTTCTTTGTCTTCCCAAGGTATCAGTAGTTCCAGATTGTACCCATTTTAGCTTGTAGCCTTTAAGTAATAGTCGTAGGTCAAGATTTTCCTTGCAAACTTACACTACAGAAGTAACTGATTAACATATTCTTCCTCCTGGCCTGGCAAAGGAAGCATTGAGTTTCTAGAATGTTACAACCTCTCCTGTTGAGGTCATCAATAACTGGTATTGCATTTGGAATGGCTTGCCACTGTTTTTAAGTTATGGAGATTCCAGTGGTCTGGTTTTTTTTTTTTTTTTTTAGATTATGCTACATGAACTATTTGGTGTTTCCGTGACAAGGGTAAACCGCCCATGTAGACACCCTAGAGGTAGAAACCGTATGCCCTGAAAACTGAAAAGGGGTCTCGTTTTAGGGGATATTGGGTCACGAAAGTAGACCCACTAAAAAATTGACAAGTTAATAATTTTGTTAATCAAATTGCTCGACAAGCTTTAGACATTTTAGTACGCATTATCCATATTCGTTATTGACATGGATGCAAAGAAGTAACTGAAGGATAGAAATATATAAGGAACATGAGCAAGCTAGCTGGGATTAAAATATTACACACACGTTGTTAGTAGACGCTCTCTTAGGAACCATTTATTTCTTATTTTCCCCTTGCTCTTTCTTCTAGCTTCACGTACGATAACAACGAGAGAGCTAATGCACCCGCCTATGTCTCGCTGCTCGCGTCTGAGCATATTTAGACATGGGGCAGGTTTATGCCACCTGGGTTACTTCCCACAAGTGCATTTACACCACCTGTGTTGCCGTCTCCGAGCAGATTGACACCACCTGTGTTGCCTTTCCCCAACACATTTACGCCGCCTGTGTTGCTATTTCCGAGCACATTTGTACCACCTGTGTTGCTGCCCCCAAGTAAATTTGTCCCGCCAGTGTTACTGCCTCCAAGCAAATTCGTACCTCCTGTGTTGCTGTCCCCAAGCAAATTAGTGCCACCTGTGTTCTTATCCCCGAATAAGCCACCTGGACTGGCACCCCCGAGCAAGCCGCCAGTGTTGGCCAACAAATGCCTCTGAGTAATTATAAATATTTGGTAAATATGAGACGAAATTCAGATTTAGTATGCCAATTTTCGTACATTAACATGAAAAAAAATAAAATGCAATTGCTATTGGTCGGATGGATGCAAGGCAATTTCAGTCGAACTAGGGGAGGCTGGTGGTCTGATGTTTGTGTGTATGATGACCTCTCGAAAAAGTTTCTTACTACCTTTGTTTCTTGCATTTATATATATTTCATGTGTTTCATATCATATGCATGTGACAAATGCATTCTCTCAATATTTTTCTAACATGACATGATTCTTATAGGAAGATTAAGTACACTTACTGCGTCGACAACCAATGACGCTAGCGTCATTATCGTAACAAGAAAAAAAAACGTAGAGTCAATGCTCTTCCCCATCTCTGATTACCTAAATGATCAACTGATACAACTATCTCACTATCAAAGAGAAGATAACTTAATTGGATAGGTGATCGAATTTGTGAGGTCTGTAGTATCTACCAATAACAATTTTACGTCTGCTATTTATAGAACTTCCGTTTAGGTTCATTCGGAGTAATGACGTACAATTCTGATAATTAGTTGAAGAATAGGTAGGTATTTTGCCTTTGGATATTGAAAATAATATTTCTTAATAAAACCGCTAAAAGATGTATAATGCATGATATTCTACTTTAATGGTTTGCAAACTGTTCATGCATCCTAAGGAGTGGGTCTAAAGCAACATACGTGACTTGTTCCCTTCCACTCTCTCTGATGATGGCAAACGCTATACTAAATTATATCATCATCACATGCAAGAGTCAACTCACACTTATATGGACTGCACAAATATATCTTCTTCCTATCTACTTGTGAATGAATATTTCCCCTCTGGCTACGATGGGAGTGGTACCATGCTATGAATATGGGTACCGTCTAGTCCTCCTCAACTTGAACTTAGTTTAGGACAAGTATATTTTGTTGTGTCTTATCTACTTGTACATGATCGATGCAGTTATAGTAATTATTGTTTTTACTCCTAGCTAAAATGCAATTACAATCATAACCATTTCATTCAAATATTAATCCACGCTAGGCATGTCATCCTGTTTGAAAAATGCGTGAATATTTTACTGCAAGTTTCTCAGAAAATGTTTGAATTGTTGAATGTCGGTGAAGAGTTTTTATAAGAGCTCATTTTGGATTCGGTTTTTGTTCTGGTCATGTAATTAGTTCGCAAAGGATTAATGGTTTCTCGGCCTTGTTTTATATCCCTTGTACAGTTGTACTTGAAATCTATGCTTTAGAAAACAAGCTTGCAATTTCATATAACCAGATTTATATCTTATCTGGTAATACACTAGTCTACCCATTTCGATCGATAATATTAAAAGTAAGAGTGTACAAAATACCGTGAGGTCTTTTCTTGTAAGGCTATGGTGGTGCTTGTTGCTTACTTTTTGTTATACTAAAGGCGGGTATAACTAAAGGCGAGGCGAGCCCCCCGTGTTAGGTGTCTTATTGTGACGTGCCAGAAATTAAGGCGTGCTGCATTGTGCCATAATTGAGGACGTATTGTGATGTGCCAGAAAATTAATCTTGTTGTGCCGTAATTGAGGACGTATTGTGATGTGCCTCAAAAGTAATCTCGCTGTGCCGCGCTGTGGTGGATACAATAAAATTATGGTGCCAACGAGTTTCAAATTGGTAATTTGGCTTTTCTTGTTTATTTTCAATATACTATCCTAAAGTATGTATAAACGGGGCTAGCTCTCACCTATAATCTTTGGAATGTCCCGTGAATGATGGTGCCATTTATCAGATAATGTTGATTATGTTCTTCGGATGTCATCTTCAGTGTATTTGTCTGTCAACTGGGGTGATGGGCTATTTTCATTATTGTCTTCAACTTTTTCTGTTCAGTATTTAGTTAATTTCAACGTGATGCCTTCTTCATTAATAATTTTCTTGTTTCTAGCCTGAGCCAATTGCCCTGCTTGATCCTGTTTGTTTTCCATACTCCATAGTGTTACCTGCACCACAAATTAAGTAGGTGGCCAATATAGGGTTTGTTGTTGTTTTGTGTGTCGACTAGTCTAGCTACTTAGTACCATTGCTAATGTATTCCTTTTCTTTCTCAATCTCTTTATTCTGTAAGTTGGTCAGCTTGCGTCAAAGATTATTATTATCGTCTGGAGATTTTGATTTTTGACAGATGATATAATGATATTGTCTGTACCCTGATATTTTGCACCATGTATGGGCTAATTGGCCTTATATGCGCTATACATGAAAGCCCATGTGCAGAAATCTAGAAGGAAAATTAGGCGTGAGCCCAAAAAAAAAATATTTTCATTATCAGGTCCACAATTAACTTTAGGTACCATGACATCCATAATTATTTCTCTGACATCCATAATTATATGAAATTATTAAAAATATCTGCATGATGGATTATGCATTCGCATGATGGGTTATGCATGAAAGGTATAATTGTCAACGCAACTCGGATATATAACATATCTAAAAATCTGCGCTTTGGATTTTACAAATTTTATATCGTTTAAAATCTTTTTAAGAGAGCTATGCAACAAGTACAAACAACAATATCAAATTTTTGTTTTTCACGAAAAAATCGGAGGTGATCATCATTTTAGGCACAATTTCGAAAATTGACTACATAAACCATTATGCAGCCACCAAAAAAGATGCATAACACATTCTGCAGACGCATAACGAATTATGCAACTATTTTCTCGACTGCATAACAAATTATGCATCTGCATAACAAAGTTATGCATCTATAACAAGTTATGTAACCATTGTTTTGGTCGATTTTAGTGCGTACATAAAAAATTGATGCATAATGCAGTATGCATCCATATTTACGGATGCATATCAGGTTATGCATCTATTTTCTCGATCCATACCGGTTGGTTTGTGGTGGCGACGCCATTTTCAATCAGGTACGTCGGTTCAAAGAGAAAAAAGAAGGAATAAAAGAGAAAACAAAGGAAGAAGGAAATCAAAGTAAGAAAAAAAACATAAGCGAAGAGATAACAGAAGCGAATAACTAATTTTAATAAATATGGGTTTGTGTGAAAAAATTTCTCATATAATGGGTGCGCGCCTGAATTTTTTTGGACGTGGGTTTCTTAGTGTAGAAAATCTGAAAAATGGGTGTGATAGTAGTTTTCACAATCTAGAAACGACCGAAAAGTGGAGTCCGAATTTGTGCACACTCCTTAACGAGTTTACACGTAACATTCCAATCTCTAACCTTGATTTAATTTAGGGAGTTATGTAACGAGGTTCGTGATTCTAAACATGGAGGGTAATGAGGCCATCAGTTAAATAATTAACCAAACAGAAAAATATGTTAAATATACACAACCTCCTGTAAAAAACTGTAGCTAATTAAGCATCATAGGGTTTTGCATGATTCCCTCCCCCCAAGATGGACACAATTTCCCAACCAGGTTCTCCAACTTTAAGCCTTTGGTACAAACCTTAAAAAGTCAGTTCACCACGGTTCGGCAACCGGGTTCGTGAACTGTTTCCGACTGAACTTACAGTTCGCGAACATGTTCGCCAACCTTCCTGTATTTCTGAAATCAGATATCTATAATTTGCAAACCTGAGCAAAAATATCAAAAGTTCATGAATTTCTCACTTTGATGTTTGAAACATTGCCAAATGATAAAATCACTTATATGGGCGATTTTCAATTGATCCAGAAGTAATTCTCAAACAATAAATTGTCTTGAACTAATATTATTAAGGACCTTTGCACATTTATGTTAGAACCATATTTCGAGATTTTTAACAAGACAAGCTTGACTCAAAAATTTTTCTTTGTAAAGCTATTAGAAGTCATACGACATATTCTAAATAGATAGAATGGTAAATAGGGAGTAGAATAGAATGTTTCAGTCTTCAGATACCTGTTACAGGAGTTCTTCAAATATCTTCGTGGATCTTCAGTCTTCGATGGTGATGTCTAATACACAACTACCAAATTCTAACCTAGTCAAAGATAAATTAATAGACTAGAAATCAAGAAATAGTTTTGATCATCTAATGTTGAAAACAAGCTTGAGATAGCAAAACTTGTGGGTTCAACCGAGCATTGATCTAACAATTAGGGGAGTAGCTTCAATAGTCCACTTTAAAAAAATTTTGCTAAAGCACTATGAATAAAGCTTGGTGTATTGTCAGTATCTATCTATGTTGAGATTTTATGCTTCTAAATGAGTCATTGAATTTGAATTGTGTTACCGAAGGTATTTCCTGTGAAAGAATGCAAAGATATCTTTGTCTCGGAATCGATAAGTGATTTTACAACTTCCTCAAAGAGCTTATCCTCTTCCTCTTCAATGTGTTGAACTTCCTGACCTTGAACTTGCAGCATATAAAGGTGTTATTTTCCCTTGCAAAGTTGACCATGTCTTGTAAACCTTGTGGAAATTATAAACCTCTTTCCAATTATAGAATAGTCATTCTCACGGCGTATTCTCAGCTTCTCCTCAGTAATTCCTTATATGGGTGGTCTGGAAGTTTAAGATTTTGATTGGTTATTTAAATAAATTTTGGTTGTAATTAATAGAGGTGGTGTGGTAGGATCCGTGAAGATGGGTTTGTGTGGAAATTTTGGGTTGGAAAATGATCTAGAAGTTTGGAAGGATCTAGTGGAAGATTGACTGAATGGTTTAGTTGACCGATGTTACATTTCATAATTCTATTCTTGCATACGAGCTAAAGATGAGACTTGAAGCAAGATGGTAAAATAAAATATAGCTATAGCGTCAAATCTCAGATTTTCACCCACTGATAAAACTCATAACAAAATACTCTTCATCAAAAGAAGGATTCTTACTTAATAATAGAGATTTAAGAGCCTCAAACTCTTCAGAATAATCTTCTACAAAATTAAGTTCAAATAATTAATTTGTTAAAGGTACACAGCAAATTTTCATCAATACAAATATAGTACGAAGACTCTTACAGGGGTGTATTGGATCCTGATTTATTTGGATTTATATGGATATAAGTTTTACCTGAATCTGGTGGATATGTATGGTTTCTTAATGAATCTTTCATATTCTTAAGGATATATATTTTCAGATGATAATGGATTATAACTTGGATTAATTTAGATTTAGAAAGATTGAAATAAATTTCTAACACCAAATATCTTAAGAAAAATGAGCGATTAATAATTAAAAAAAGTTCAACATACCAAAATAAATAAATAAAATAAAATAAAATCCTTATTACTCTTAATTAATTATAATCTAAAGTCCATCCAAGTAAGTAAAATAACCTCATGATTCATTGTTATTTACTTCACCGGTTTCATCTTTCCACATTTCAGCAGCGATAGTTAATCGTCATTTATTTGCATCTGCATGCTGACGTTGTTGACTTTGAATAGTTGGATCCAAATCTTATTCTTCATCATCCGAAGACGAAGAATCATCATCCTCTTCAGGTGGAAATTCATCTGATCGACATTCTTTTCGAAGAAAATTATGCATCCCAACACAAGCTAATACAATATGTACTTGTGTCTCATATGGAAATGGAGGTGTCGATTTAAAGATAGTGAAGCGGGTTTTAAATATACCAAATATTTGTTCAAATACATTTCTTAATGAAGCATGGCGATGATTGAACAACTCATTGGCAGTTTCAGGATGACGACCTTCGTTTACTCTTTGCAACCTCTTGTTGTTCTTCCCCCATATCAGACATTCTAGTTACGTATTTTCAAGTACATACAGATTGGGTACAGTAAGGTTAGAGGTTTAAGCAAAACGTGTTTTATGATTGTTAAATAACGTTAGCACTAATGAATATAAAAATTAATCTAAAAAACAATACCTTTTCACGCAATAAAAAATCTGCCTCTTGTTCCTTAAACAAAAAAAAAAAAAAAAAACTCATCAAAATAATGGCGACGAATACCCGATCAATCACAGTAGCAAATAGGTTTGTTTCCATCATATCAGAATCACTTGCAAAAGTGATGATCATCTTGTACATACATCACATCAATAATTAAAGAAGAAAAATCATTTTCCATAATAACTTCTTTTAGCAAGCTAGTAGAATGACAATGGAATAAATAATAAACTGATAATCAAACAGGAAAAAATATGATCTTGAATTTGAGAAATACATACGTCTTGTGTATCTTGTCTTTCTTGCTAAAGAGATGGAGGATCCATTTTGTTTACGGTGATGAAGAAAAAACACTCGCATATATATATGAATATATATGTCAATATATGACTACCGTGAGTATCCATGAAAATCTCATGGTCTTGGTCGAGATTGGTAGAGGATAATTTTATATATATTTTTCCTAAATATATCCTAGAAAATCCTAATATATCTTGAATCATTAACAATCCAAAGATATCTGATCCTAATTGAATACCTAGGATATTTAGAGAATCTGAAATAATCCTAATTGAATACCTAGGATATTTAAGGAATCTGAAATAATCCTAATTGAATACCTCGGAGTTTTGAAGATATTTAGTTATCCAAATAAATCCGGATCCAATACACCCCTGTTAGAAAAACCAGGCCAAGGAATCAAATTCCTCCCAATTTTAAAGTTGAGAAATTAACCATTTATCTGCTTTATTTTCCAAGTAAAGTGATGCAATACTTACCTGTTGGTCATAGAACATTATGAAGCTGAAATAATATATCATATTTTTGGATCCACCTCGTGGATTATCACCATCAAACCTAGGGATACCAAGCTTCGGAAATCAGTGTAGGTGGTGGAGACATCCTCTTGCAAACCATAGAACCACCACCTGAACTAGATCAATTTTTCATATGGGATATGAGATGTTTCACAATCATTTACATTGTCGAAAATTTGTACTGGATTTGCATAATCGAAGATACCAGTGTAGCCATTTGAGGAAGGAAAGATTTAATCGATCTTATCTTGTTGGATCTTGTGAGATGAATCAATTCGAGGACACATTTGAACTAATTTGCCATCTGCATAAAGAAGCTTCCGTGTATGCAATTTTTATACATCTGCTAACGCTTTAGTAGTAGGATTAGAGAAACCTTCCATTAGAAAAAGAGAAGAAAAAAAACGGCTCTGATTCCAAATATATTATACAGTATAATCCCTATAAAATAATAGCGTCGGGAACGGTAAAATTTATCAATTTATTGATATTAAATAATCGCATAAATTAATAATTATTAAATCATATATTAACTAATTTATCAAAATATTTTTTATATTATAAACAAAAATAATCAACAAAATGAACCAATACGCTTTATTCCATTGCAAATTGTTTTCGTCATTGTAAGATTCGTTCAATGGATGACATTGTATCAAAGAATCCAAGTGAATCGTTAGATAATAAAGGAACTAGAGAATTACAAAATTTAATCGATGGATTGAATTATCACAGTGGAATGAATGTTGAATTTCTTTTAAGCTTCCTCCAAAAGGATATTATTTCAGATTCGTTAAGTGACGAAGAAATTATTGAGAGTGTCATGGGAAAAGACCAAAGTGATGATGTGGAAGTCGAAGATGAACGTGTAGTTACAAATCCACCTTCCCGTAAAGAAGCTATCAAAGCTGCAAAGATATTGAATAGGCATCAGGAAACGACGACACAAAATACTCTTCTAATGTTAAGAAAAATCAAGATGAAATTCAAAGTGACATCAATTTTAAGAAAAACCAAGTCTCAATTGAATCATTACTTACCAAATTAATATAAACTGGAGAGTTATTAATTTATATATACGTATTTTTTAAATTGGGTTTTTAAATCCCAAAGGTTATATTAAAGTTCAAACCTCAAAGAGGTTTACTACCTACAAGCCCAGATAGCTGGGAAAAGAAAGAAAACAATCCCCACACATCCGATGCTGACGAGTTTCGAACTCAGGTCGCTGGTATCATCACCCAACAATTTTAGCACTGTACCGCGGTGAGATCTTCTATTAACTTGTATATTCGAAGGGACCAATATAGAAAGCTAAAAAAAGTTATTAATTTAACACGTTAGTCCCGATTTCAGACCGTTAAAATCTATTAATTTATCGTAATTATTAATTTATCGCGAATTGAATTATAGGGGTTATGATGTACTCAGTACAAATTGAGAATCAGAGATAGGAATAAATGAGAAAGGGGATAGGAATCTGGCTCGCAAAGAACACATCCAAATGTAACCTCTTCTTTCCAAAGAACGCGCAACAATATAATTTCATTCAAGTCAAATATCCCTCGTCAATCGATGTTCTTACACATTTATAATCTCACAAACCCTATATGGGATCAGCCTCTCTCGGCCACAAGTGTGGCTATCTAAACTACCCTCTAATTAAACAACAGACACAAATAAATCATTTATTAGATATTGGATAAGGGATACCGCAACATAAGGGCTCCCGGGGTACATGACTAAAAATTTGGGATTTTTTGTTATCATTATACGAGAAATAAAAAAAAAAATTGAAGTAGTTTTTTTTGCCCAAATTAACGGTCTAAAAACTTGACTCTTACATTCGGGTAATAGACCCAACTGATCTAGTTGATAATTGATATCGATGGAAGAATGATTCAAGACAAAGTCAGGAAGCACCTTTGGAAGACTAGCACTGCTTACAAAATAAAGTTATTTGCATGGAAATGCATACAGGAAGCTCATCCTACTAGGCTTAAATTGGCTCTGCACAGTGACAGCATCAAAACTCAGTGTGCTATTTGTGGTCATGATGAAGAATTATTGGAGTATTTGTGTTCAGTTGCAGACATGCTCGCAGAGTCTGGAGGTTGGTTAATGTTAAGGTTGATGAAGTTCAAAGCAGAGATATTAGTGTTTCTGAATGGGTGGAAAGTTAGTTTACAACCAATAATGGGCCGAATGATGAGAAGCGGCTATACACTTGGATGAAAAGTGCTTGGATTATATGAAAGGATAGATACGATGTGGTTTTCTAGGGAATATCTCTTAATATATCATTTTATTTCCATGCACAAGATTCACTATCACTTGCAATCTCATTTACATGACACTAATGCATACATTCATACAAATAGTATTCATAGATATTTCCCACTGGCAACCTCCCATGCATAATGTTTTAAAATTTTAATGCAGATGCCTCCTTCGACCATGATACTAACCAAATTGGAATATTGTTCTACGTTCCCATACAGGCACATTGGAAGGAATTAAAGGATTCTATGCAGACGGAGTACTGAGTCCGAAGATGGGTGAATGCATGGCAATACGTGAAGCACTAGCGTGGGCTAAGGAAAAGCATTTTGCAAGAATTCACATAGAAGCTGATGCAAAATTCTTTATTCAATCAATCACATACAATGTTGTTCTCATACAATGGGAGAATAAGAATTTACTGAAGTTTTTTACAATATAATTTTTCTTTTATTAGTCGAGATGACATTCAGGTAGTTGATGCAGTTGCTAAACCTGATGGGGAAACGGCTACTAGTTTAGATCTCATTAATAATTTTCTTGAAGAACTATTTAATCTCCTGGCAAGAGACTACAACCTTTCCCCCAATTAAATTTTTTTTTCTTTTTTTGCATCAAAAAATATAATTGATATCGATGGTTCACTTGAAAGGGCCCTGAAGGGTAGCCTGCTCGGCTGCTCTCTTCCTCTTCCTCGGAAGACAAGGCACAATCATTTTGTGGGATCCTCCAGGAGTCCTGGACGTCGGGGCACAACGGAGAGTCGGTGACCTCATATTCCATTTTCATTTCGAGAGAAATCTCTCTTCTTAATTAGTGAATTATATGGTCCAAATAATTGTCAAGTGCATTGGTGTATTGGTTAATATATTCCGTATGAGTTCGACCAGTTTTTTATTGATTTTTCATTTGCCCAAACTTAAAATCATATATGACGATTCAAACAAGAAGAGAATTAATAATATTGGTTGGTCCGCGGTCGTGAACTCTAAAAAAAGTGGAGGTCTAGGGATCTGAGTGTCTAAACATGTAAATTCGGCTCTTCTCAAAAAATGGTGGTGGAGATTCGGGCGGAAAAAGATGCGTTTTGGAGAAAAATAATTGTGGAGAAATTTGGTGAAATTTCGACCGGATGAGAAACTCTTAAATCAAAAGGGCCAAAAGGGTGTAGTTTGTGACATACTATATATAACGGAAAATGAGTCATTTGTCCAAATATTTTTAAAACATGGTTCAAATGGACGAGTAAAAATTAGTATGGGTGAAATGGACAAAAAAAAATCAGCAAGGATGAAACTGGATTCATCCTGGCTTAAACTTAAAAAATAGTGAGGATGAAACTGGATGCATCCTGTGTAAATTAAAAAATAAGAAAAAGTATTTGAAAATTGGCAGGATGAAACTGTTTACATCCTGGCTATTTTTACATTTTTATCCATTTAAACAGTATCAAAATCTAAGTGTCCTTTTCACCCAGGAATTATTAGTTTTGGTTTTTTTAACCAATTTTGTGTATATATAATGAGCTTGAAGACGTCAATAAATATATAAGATTCAAGATTGGGGAGGGTAACGAAACTAGATTTGGGAAGACCTTTGATTCGGAGATTTTGTCCTATGCAATAGATTTCTGTTAGCTTTTGAAGCTTCAAGAACTAAAGGGTGTGTAATGGCTCGATTGTATGAGATATCAAGTGACGGCATCAAATCGAAGCTTATGTCTCGAGAAAGATACTCACAAGCTATAATGAGGGAGGTTGATTCTATAAAATCTTCATTAGAATTGGTCAATATCCAAGAAGGAGTTATAGATTCTAGATTATGGATGGTTTGAGATAATGGTAAGTTGGAGGCATATACGGTAAAGAATTAATGGAGTTATCTCTCTAAGTGAGCCGGGTGATATAAATTTTTCAAACGAGATTATATGGAGTCGTTTATATCCTTATAAAGTCAATTTCTTTATATCACTTCTCTCCCACAATAAGTTGATGACGACCGATGATCTTATTAGAAGAGGTATGGATGTGGATAGGTCTTGTCGGTTTTGTGAAGAAGAAGATGAAACAAGTTCTCATTTGTTTTATGATTGTTGGAGAATTAAAAGAATTTGGAATTACTTTGTTGAAGGATGTAATTTCCATTGGAACTATAGTACTTGCATTTCCACAACTATTCAAACTTGGAGTTATGATTGGGGTGATGAGCGGCTCAATCGTATTTGGAACAATCTTCCGATTGCGATATGGTGGTGCATTTGGAAGGAACGTAATGCAAGGATTTTCAACAACAAAAAGAGAAATTTAGCAAGCATAATTAGAGATATCAAGATTCAAGCTTATTTTTGAGCCGAGTCAAACACTAAGATGATAGGTTTAACGGCTAATATGGTAGTTTGTTTATGGGATTCAAATTTCTATCGTCCTATTTGAGAGGGCATGTAGTTGCAAGAGTATATGTCTACTCTTGCTCTTGTAAATTTTTTCTTTCTTTTTGGTGATTGACTCGCGTGTTGGTTTCCGTTTTTTTGTTTCGGCTGTATTTATTGGGTTAAGATATTCCTTAAGTGCCTTATTTTTAATGAATTCTCCTTTTGACCGATCCAAAAAAAAAAATGATGGGAGAAAAGTTTAACATTTCCAGTTGCAGTTATATATGCTTAATGTTTAGATGCTTTATAAACAACTTGAAATCAAGGTTTTCTTTTAGTTGTTCTAAGCTTTGTTGTTTATTATTTCATATTTCCTCTTATGGTTTTCATTCAGGTAAGAGATTAGTAATGTATCAAATGTTATGCATTTGTGTGTGTGAGGGGGGGATGCAAATGTTTTTCTGCACAACGATGTTAAAACCATATGCCGCCCCCAAAATGCTTGAACAGGTCATCTAACCAGCTTCATGAATGATGCAAAGTCTGAAACTAACTGCGACGGAAATCTGGTTTTGGAAGCCTCCTAAAGTCTAACTTTTACAATTAAGAGAGCATCAAAGGCAAAAACAATAATTCCTTTCATTTTTTCTCGTCTCAGTCGCTCCCTCCAGCTAGTACCTATCTTGTTCCAATATTACTCATTTTGTCAATGAATTTCTTCTCTTACTTATTTTGTTAATGATTTCCTGCTAACTTGCTTTATAATTTTGTTGGTTACTGTACTCTTTGTTTATCAAAGATCACTTACACAGAAACACATATAGTAGAAAATTGACTGCAAAAAAAGGTACATATCCCATTAGGACAGGGATGGGAGGGGTTTTGCAGTGGGCTATTATGCTGCATATTAAGTCGTAGTTTGGAATTGTTCATTCCCCTGAAAAATCTGTTGTGCGGAATATAGCAGTTATGTCTCTCAATGAGCATAATAAAAGGAGAAAGGAAATTAATAATAATGTTTTCGTATTACAACGAAAAATGTAAGAAAACTTCAAATTAAGGCATTGTTCAGAGCAGTCTTTTACCAAGATACTGCTACAAATTAACCGGAGGATAATACAAAGAACATGATCATCAAACTAGTATAACATAAATAATTACATGCACGACATAGGTTGTTAGTAAGGAATTGTGCTCTCTCTTAAGAACCATTTCTTCCTTACTTTCTTCTCGCTATTCCTTCCGGCTCCACAATAACGGCAAGAGAACTAATGCGACTACCTAAGCTGCTGTGCACATGCTGCTGGCGTTCAAGCACATTTACGGATGGGGCCCAACTATGCCTCCCACCACAGGCAAAGTTGTGCCACCTACACCAGGTAGGCCAGGCACGTTGGGCAAAGCAGGCAAACCTGCGCCACCTACACCAGGTAGGCCGGGCACGTTGGGCAAAGCAGGCAAACCTGCGCCACCTACACCAGGTAGGCCGGGAACGTTGGGCAAAGCAGGTAAACCTGCGCCACCTACACCAGGTAGGCTGGGAACGCTGGGCAAAGCAGGCAAACCTGTGCTACCTACACCAGGTAGGTTGGGCATATTGGGCAAAGTTGGCAAAGCGCCACCTACCACGGGCAATTCAGGCACAGGTAAGCCACCTGCCATGGGCACATTTAAACCACCTATTTTACTGTCCACAAGCCCATTTACACCACCCGTGTTGCTGTTACCAAGCGCAGCTAAGGTGCCCGTGTTGCTATCTCCTAGTAGATTTGCACCACCGGTATTGCTATTCCCCAACAAATTTACACCTTTTGTATTGCTGCCTCCAAGTACATTTACACCACCTGTGTTGCTGTTCCCGAGCAAGTTTGCTCCGCCAGTGTTCTTGTCACCCAACAAGCCACCTGGGTTGGTATTCCCGAGCAAGCCACCAGTGGTATCCCCGAGACCACCAGTGTTAGCTAGCAAATGCCTCTGTATAAAGTTACAAACATTTCTGTAAGAATAGATAAACCAAAAACTAGAATGCATGCCAATATTCATATATTAACACAAAAAATAAAAAATAAAAAATGTTAATAGCAAGATGGATGCAAAAACTTTTCAGTCGAATCACACTAGGTGTGATCGTCACTTTTGTTCTAGCATGATTAATATAGTGAAAGATTAATTATACTTACTGCGTCGACAACCATTGACGCTGTCATCATTATCATAACAAGAAAACTAATGCTCGTTGCCATTTCTGATTATCTAAGTGACTATCAAAGAGAAGATAGCTTAGTTGGATAGATGATGGAATGTATGAGTAACTGTAGTGTATCCATAACAATGCTAGTATATTTATAGAATCCTAGATTTTAGGTTTAATTGTAATAAGCACGTACAATTCTTATTATTGATTGAATAAGAATTTTTATTTTATTTTTTGGATTTTTAAAATAATATTTCTTCTTAATAACGATAAAAATGTATAATGCATGAAATTGTAGCTACATAAGTAGTAACATGCAAGTGTTTTTCTTTTAGGTTCATGCATGCATTATTCTAACGAGTGGGTCTAAATTTACGTACGTGACTTGTTACCTTCCACTTTATCTGATGATGAAAAATATATTCTCTTTCTCTAGTAAAAATCAGGTTCACGTAAATTAGATTATCCTCCAGATCGATACTGTATGGATTGGATAATTATATCTTATTCCTATTTCCTTGTACAGCTGCACATCAATTATTTACTACTTCTATATCTCAAGATAGGCTTACCTAATCAACAGGATGAGTTCCTAAGCTCGTGTGCAGCGAACTAAAAGAACGGGCACGGTATCTTCTCGGATAAAATTTCAGGCGATAAAAAAAATTGGCTTGGCCTGAGGAATTTTGAAGTTTAGTCATCGATATTATCATCCGATCCGATGAATTTACTGTTATATTAATAATATTGACCTACAGTCTTCCCTTTATTACGGCAAAAATGACATTCTTAACTTTGGATATTTCCTTCACGGTGTCTAAGCATTCAGAGCGGATCAAAAACTATGAAATGCCGACCACAATATAAAATTAAGTGTATTTGTAAAGGATGCAATTCTACCATAAAAATCTATGAAATTGACAAGAAGTGTCGTCTCCCTTACTCATTAATTGTCTTCAACATTTTGTGTTCTATTAGTTTCAACTTGATGCCAATGTCGGTACACATTCATCTTTCTTGTTTCTAATACCAACCGCCTGATCCTTTACCCCATTTTGTACGTAGTGTGACCTGCACCACAAAGGAGGCGGACCAATAGAGTATTTTTGAGCTGTGTGTAAATCGACTAGTCTTATCTTTTTGTGAAAAGATAATTTATAGAAAAGACGTTAGCCAGAATGGCCACTTGAGACAATCACAAAGTTACTAGTAGAGCTATCTCATATCGAGTTATTGTAGATTACAAAGTTGTTCCTAGAGCTATATAACACCGAGTGATTGTAGTTTATCCGAATGACGGATGTCTCTGCAAATAGATATGCTTAATACAGAAGTGGGAGAGCTCCAATTACGCGATTTCATCACTGGGATAGTCCAGCTTTCTTCCACACGGAATTTCGTCCTAGGAAAACCATCAGTTAATTTAATATTTTCGTATGGTTTATTGTATCTACTTGTAAATGATCGTTTTAATTATAGTTACTAGTTTTATTCCCGTGCAATGATAATTTTAGACATTTTCAATCTCGTTCTAAAACCTAAGCTAGGCTCATCATTTTTTTAAAAGACAAGTGATTATATAACTAAAAATACACAAATAAACTCTATTCGATGATATTAAATCTGAGAATGATACATACAGCGTGACAAGTTATTCATCCATGATGTGTGGCTTAATTGTATTGACTCTATAGTTAAGAGTTGGCATTTCAATTTGATGTATCCAGTCCGTAAGAAGATCTGGCTAATCATCTATTTGCTGGACAGTTTGGGAAACCACAAAAGGTATCATCTTTGAAAATGATATGGCAGTTCTAGCTTCAGTTATAGAACAAGTCAAGCTGTAAATTTATTTCTGCCGTCGAACCTTTGACGAATTAATGGCTTACTCATTGGGTTGTTGGTGATCATTTTCTTGTAACCTTTACTTACCGCTGGTAAGCCTATGAAGAACTTCCCTATAGAACAGATCACTAAATGCTCCTAAATGGTAATAGGGCCAAGCGGGGCCACGTTATATGAAACTTGAGACCTTTTTCAGTTTCGTTTTAATGTACTTACAGTTGGCGGCCAGCTCTCAGCAAGTTTAGAATGTCCACCCGTGAATAATGGTGCCATAGATGAGATAACGTTGTCGATTTTTTGTTCTTGATGTCGTCTTCATTATCAAATTCGTTGTATATGTCAACTGTTGATGGGCCATTTTCATTAATAAGTTTCAACCTTTTCTGTTTAATATTTAGTGAGTTTTAACTTGGACAACTTGATGCCATTTTCATTTATATTTTCTTGTTTCTAGCTAATACCAATTGGCCTGCTGCCTTGTAATCTTCGTTTTCTGTAGTGTAATTTGCACCACAAATTAAGTAGCAGACAACTACGTAGGATTATTGTTTTGTGGCGTGGATCGACAGTATTTCTCCTGTAATCCTTGGCATTTCCAAGGGAAGACATGCACGAACGTTTCCATTTTCTAAAAAGGAAAAGATTGACCATGATGTTTGTAGGAGACATTCGTTATGTATGCGAAATAACAACCATCTAGTATAAGAAAAGACCATCGCACATAGCAAAATTGAGGTGATGCATCTGATGATGTCAACACAGTCACGAGTAAAGTGTGAAGATTTGTGCAAAGTGTAAAGTGTGCGAAGTTGAGCAAATGTATATGAGCGATTGTAACGCACAGTGATTGCAAAAATAGGGGATCTGTTAGCTGTCATCCACTATGTAATATCCTATATAAAGGGAAGAGCTATCATGTAATAGGAGAGTTCCTTTAGGGTGTGTTAGACAAGAAATTAGGAGAGAGAAAGTTTATTTGGAGAGCAAGTTAAGTCTTTGTATTATCTGGCATCCAACTTAAGGTCTTAATGAATAAATGAATGATTTTCACTATGATTTCTTAGAGTATTGTTTAGATTCTTGTATGGATGTAGTTGGAGGATTTCCTGCAACTACATTTTGGCGCTAGAAACAGGGACGAGTGATATACCCTGTTGGTGAATTCGTTTAGCAATCAAGTTTCCAGAATTTTAGATCTAACATTTTTCTTTAAATAATTGAGATTTTTATCATTAGAACCTTTCAATTATCTTTAAAGTAGTCTTTCATTTGTTAATACAAAATAGTGGTGATGGTACGAATCGGATCTACTGCTCAAAAAGTGGCGACAGCTAGGAGGAGTAAAAGAATCGCTGAAAGAAGAAGAGGTGCAATTCCTGAACAACCGGAGGAATGAGAAAGAGAAAATCAAAGAAATGCAACTCCAATTGGACCTTAGCGTACACAAGAGAAGAACAATGATATTGATTAAGATCCAGTGATTCATACTGCACGAACGAATTCTACCGAAGAAGAGGAATAAAGAACTGGAGATGCAGGAGAAAATATGACAATTGAAGAACTTAGACAAAGATTGATTGCGAAACGGCGAAAAGAGGAGGAAGAGCGTGCGAACTTGATACGTCAGAATGATGATCTAAGAGAAGAGAATCCCAGATTGCAAGAACATATATCAAGAAGAGCTACATGGTCAAGATCTAGGACAACTTCATCAATACGAAGTCAATCTAATCAAAGAGATGCTAGGCCAGAGCAACCTTTAGGTAATATTGATGAGAACTTACAAGTAGGTGTTAATTTATAATATCAACGCGATGAGAGACGCATAGAATATGACCGATATGATCAACCGTGCTGAAAATCATCGTCGATAAGAAGGTCAAAGGAACAATAGACGTCAAAATGCAGGCGAACGATATCGCACGCACTATGAGTCAGATAATGGTGAAGAAAATGATCAAGAACAAGGGAGAATTCTATTGCATGGTAGAGAAATATTGAGAGATCAATATGCACGCGAAGAAGAGGATGAAAGAAATAATGTTATTCGTGAACGTATGAGAGATGAAAGAGAAAGGCGTAGGAGAAGAAGAGAAGAAGTTGGAGAAAGAGAGATACAAGAGTCCATGCGACAGAATAATCATGAGAATAGATTTAGGCAAGCGAGATTAAAAAAGCCTATGCAACAGGACTTAGATCAAACTATGAGCGCAGAAATTCTTAAAGAAATGGCAGAATTAAGAGAAATGATGACTGCGCGAAGAAATGGTGGAAGGAGACAGTTAGAGGAAGCAGTGGAGGAAGCTGGAAAAACACCCTTTGCAAGACAAATTCAAAGCACAATTATACCACCTAAATGCAATTTACCAGTATTCACTAGTATATTTGATGGAAGCACATGTGCAGTACAACACATAAAAGCTTACAGTCGATCTTTGTTGCAATGGGAAGAGAATGATGCAGTGTTGTGTAAATATTTTCCTGCGAGCTTGACAGGGGAAGCTTTGCAATGGTTTAAAGGGTTTCCAGTAGGAACCATTGGATCATTTCGTCATTTACAGAACGTCTTTTTGGGACAATATATCAGTAATAATATGTCAATACCAGGGATTGAGACGGCCTTTGGACTTCGCAGAAGGATCAATGAGAGTTTCGTCATCTAACCACGCGTTAGAGAACCATGTGTAGTGAAATGGCAAGACAAGTGGATGAACGAAATCTTATACTAGACTTTATCAATGCTCTTTTCCTACGGACTTATTATATACACAGATCTTCAGGATAAAAGACACCATAACAATGTCAGAGTTGCGCGAATTTCAAGAGGAGGATATAGCGCTTGAGAAGAAGCAGAGGGATATGGAGTCTTATCCAGTTGCGGTACCTAATGCGAATAATGGGAATGCAAGTTTACTCCCAAGGATGACAAATGTTGTTGCGAGTACATCTCAGGGAAGTCAAGAAAATAACATTACAGAGATGGAACAAAATCTGGTAGCCATGGGTAGCGCAGATCAAGAAGAATTAGAAAGAGAATACAAAGAAAAACAATTCCAAAATCGCGGAGGAAATAATAAGATTCAAAGAATGGATAACCCTCCAGAAGGCTATGGAGGCCAACAACTATATTATAATAGAAGACAAGGAACTGGAAAGGTGGTCTGGGAACAAATAAACTTGCCAAAGTTGAATACTACAGTAGACAAAATCTGGGAAGCTATTATATTAAAGGAAGAAATTCTTGAACCACATAATGTAGGAGATGAGACACCACCAGGGAGAAGGAAAAAGAATTTTGTGTATATCATCGCTTTCATGGTCACACGACAAGTAATTGTAGAAATGTGAGGAAAATCATACTGCGAATGATTGAGCAAGAAAAATTGGATTACTTCTTAGTACAGCAGCCACAGAATTTACCACCACCACCACTAGGAGGAAATACATATGGTGCGGAGAAAGGAAAGAAAACATATGTAAACGAAGTAGGTGAGAAGGCGAAGAACCTATATTGTAATTCTATTTTACATTCATTTAAAAATATAGAAGACTTTCATGACAATATCTTAAGTTGTATGCATGCGAGAGATAATGATGGAAGAGAAATCTTTAACTTTGCGAAGGTATCACCATTAAAGGATTGGAAAAAACAAACCATTTCTTTCAGTGCGGAAGAAACACTAGGAGGAGGAGAACCACATGAATGTCCACTAGTGGTGAGGTTAGGGATTAATCCGAAAGCAAAAGTAGAGGATGACGAAGAAGATGAAGCGAATACATGGGCTATAAATAGAATAATCATATATCCTGGGAGTTCTATTGATATCCTCTTTTATCATACATACAAGATTATGGGTGGAAGAGATGACGAATTAATTCCTTCGACTTATAAAATTTATGGCTTCAATAGCATTGCGAATAATCCAAAAGGAGAAGTGACAATGCGAATTCCTTTACAAAGTCTTCCAACAGAAATTGTATTATGTGTTGTTGATGTTAAGTCACCTTATAATGCTCTGATTGGGAGGCCATGGATGCGTAGTATCTTGGGTGTGGCTTCGACATTCCATCAATGCATAAAGTTTCCTTTACCTCAAGGTCTTGGCGTAGTAAGAGGAGATACAAATGAAGGTAGAAACTGTCAGGAAATTGATATTGACAAGTGCGAAGAGCGAGAATGCAAACGAAGAAATTGGAAGAAGCATGCTAAAGATAGTCAAAGAGGTGAGAGACTAATGGTGGATGCAATGTCTAAAATTGGAAAAACAGATAAGCAAGATACTGAAGCAGAATCTTCTGCGAATAATAATACCAAACGAGCCAGAAAGATTACTTCTAAAGAAGAAGAACGAATGCAGAGGAAAAAGTTGTGTTCTGAGGAAAAAAAGTGAATGTGCGATGATTCTCGCACATAGGAGATCGAAGAAATCATGCGAAATAATGTTTTGAGGAGCATCTGCGAACTTAAAGAGATGCAAAGGATGAAAGAAGCAAGTGGGTAGTATGAAAAGCGCAAATGTTTTTCTTCATGAGTAAGAAATTAATAAGAATTTTATGTACTAGAGTTATATAACTCAAGAGTAAGAATGGAACGGAAAAATTCTATTTTCATATGATGATACCATATCAAGAAAAGGCAAATGTAAGACCTTGAAATAAGACCTTAATAGAAGGCAACAGAAATAAAAACTCTAACTAGGGAGGCTAGGCATCCGAACGTGGCGTGCAACCTAGTTCGCATAAATGCAAGAGACAAAAATTAAGACCTATTGCACGTCATAATCGGGGAAAACCTGGTAAGAATGACTCAAGCGACCCTGGAACTTGAGTCATGGAGATTTGGGGTGAGAAAAACGAAAATGCCCATCCAGGAGAGACACCTAAATCAAAATATTGGGGTAATAAGAGCTTTCCTAAGAAGTGCAGAAACTCGATCAGGGCGCCGAGGTACACGGTTGAGTCAAGAGTTCCCGGGGCGTCTGGAGCATACCTTGCCACTATTGACAAGTCCTTACTATGATGCACTCGGTCCGAAGAAACCTCACTTAGGGTGCAGTCTCGTAACCATAAACCTTATCGGTGGAGGGATAAGAGGCTGCGAAATCAACTGGTTGTTGTATTACCGGATGGGAGGAGCCAACCTTAACCCGGTAGAGGTAAGGTTCCTTGAAGGGGAAACCAGGGGGAATATAAGGACGTCATCCTCAATTAGGGAGCTGAATTGTGTCAAAAGAAGTAAATGTATGAGGCTTTTTACTCATGGGAGTATTAAGGCTTGTCATATTTACGCACATAAGAAACCTGAAGAGGTAATAATACAAGAAAAAGATAAGGAGAGATCAATGGGTCGATACACTACAGTGTAAAGACTACCTGCGATTTCGTCGCACAAGAACAAAGAAATTTTTGGGCAAAATAAGACATTTAATTAGGAAAGCAAAATAAGACCTCATGAGAAAAATAATATATATGTTAACTTTGTTTTGCAGGAAAATAAGTGTGCTGCGAATAACTTCGCATGATACAGAACAAAAATAAGGCAGAGAGCGGCATTATGTTCATCAGCCTATCAATATGTGACAACTAACAGAGGCAAGAATGGGAATGCAAACATAAGAAGAATGTTATTTGCCCCATTTGATAGTCTCATGCATGTGCGAGAAAGAATGACATTTTGCTATTTGCGAATACAAATACAAATCAAAGGGAACATATATTAAAGGAGCAAAAATTAATACTTTAAAGGTGTTCATTAAAGAAAAAAATCCAAAAGACATGAAGATATACAAGAGGCAGAAAAAGAATTTACAGCAAGCGAAGAATGATTAATTTTTGCCTGAATTATCTTCATCATTTCGCTCGGCCTCAGAATCACTTACTTCTTCTTCGTATTCTTCATATTCTTCTTCACTATCAGAAATATCAGGAACAACTTCGTTGGGGGGAACGTCTGCGAATGTATACTTTGAGAGAGGAATATCATTATCAACACAGACTTTCTTAGCAGCTGCATCACGAGCACGAGTGGCATCCTTGCCATTATTCGAAACAGTGAGGATGTAATTCTTCTTTAACTTCTCATACTTGGAGTTGCGAGCAGATAACTCCATTGAAGACTTTTCGGCTTCCTCAAGACGTTTCTTCTCTTCAGCAGCTAATTGTATCTTTTATTCTTCAATTTTCTCAAATTCTTCTCTTTCTCTGCGAAATATAAATAAGCAGGTTAGAGCCAAAAAAGACATCATCCTTAAGAAATGACAAGTATGAAAGAGCGACAAATAACCTTTATGATTGGAAATAATGTCTTTAACCAGTGCAGAATGTTCAGATTGAAAGCTCACGTTCCTGGCATCATTCAGAACTTTAGCAGCCAACTAATTTCAGCTTCACTTTCTATGAGAAGTTGAGAACGGATTAAATTTCTTTCTTCAACAAGTGCATTCTTTTCGCTCAAAGCTAAATCACGTTCAACTTGAACTTTAAGGACATTTTCTTGGAATTTTTCTAGTTCCTTCGCACCCTTGAGAGAAATCTCATCTTTTTCACTAATGAGTTTGTTCTTCTTTGCTTCCAAAACCTGAATTGTCTCTTTATTCTCATGAAGACGGTGTCTGAAATTATTAAGTGTAGTCAATAGGGGTCTATGATCCATTCTAAGAGAAGTATACTTCAGTCTTAATTTCTCCAGATTGAGATTCTCAAATCCTTTGGTAGGATAATTGTTTAAAGAAGAATTAAGGTGTTCTAAAAGAATTTCCTCGTCAGGAAAGTTAGATGACTCATCAGAAAGGTTATACATGTCTGCGAATATAGAAAAATAACAAGTGTGAATTATTACATAAAGCAAGGAGAATGAGAAAGTTAAATATCACGTACCAATAAGTTCATCCTTCCCCTCTCGGATCTGGCGAATCAATTCAGAGTTGGAAGAATTTTCAGCTTTAATTTGGTATTTTCTTCCTTCAGCTTGAGAAATTTCCTTTGGTAATCTGAGGAAACCGTATAAGATAAGCGAGATACCAGCGAAAATATAAGGAAAGCATTATGTAATAAAAATAAAGAATAGAAATAATATTAAAGAAAGTGCGAAGATGTGAACATTACCATAGAACCAATTGCATATTGGAAACTTGGATTTATCACAGAAGCAGCTCCGTGAAGAGATGGATCATCCAAAATGGGAGCATCGCAGACTTTAGAGACCATTCCAAAAGTACGTTGTAGTTCATCATTATTAATAGCCGGCATTGTATCAGAGAAAAGAGTGGATAAATCTTTCATGGAGGAGGAGACTGATGGATCTTCAGAAGCAAGAATATCATCATCGTCGGATTCAGGACTTGAAGAAGGGTAAAATTCTTTACGCTTCTTGGAAAGATCCTAAGAAGACGTTTTAGACGAAGATTTAGACACGGGTTTCTTGGGTTGGTTCTTAACTATACCCATAGTCTTAACACCCGAAGTTTCAACCTGCGCGAATAATCAAGATAAGAAACAGAGACAACAATATTGTTAAAATTAGAGAAAGAATGTTTCTTACTTCATTATTCTGCGAAGATGACACATCGTGTGATGTCTTGACTCTCTTAGCTATGTTCTTTGGCTTAACAACCTGGAATTGGAGGAGTAGGAAAATAGAAATAAAGAAAATAAAATTATGCGAAATTTAGAATACTCTTTCTTATTCTCATCTTCGGACAGAGCCAATTTCCAAGGTTGGTAAGAAGAAAATTTCTCAGGAAGGGGAAGAACAGAACTACAACAGCTTTGCCAGACACATAAGAACCCTCTAAAATAAAAGGACAATTAAGGCAACATGTGTCATTAGACCTGCGAACAGTACTATTGGATTTGTCGTTCCAATCGACATCTCGCATAATCTTCTGGTCTTCAGAAATGCCATTTTTTTCTTCTTAAGCGAATGGCCCATTTGGTTGATTCGTTTTTCATAATTGCAACGTAGTAGTTTTTGAGAAATTATCAAGAGTATACTCAACAGGGTCGATGGCTTTATCACGAAACAATTAATTTAGCACCTCATAAGAATAAGAAGTTCATAATACTGCTGCACGAAGAGAATATTCCAAATCTATTCTAATAGCCTTACCACTCAGTTGAAATATTCCCCGTGCGAATCGATCGTCAGCCAGAATTTTATAGAATAAGGGGATTTCTGGATTATACAATGGGATAGGAAGATTATTCAGAAGTTGTCCTAATGAAACGATAATCTTCTGATTAGTTCATTGTTCGGAATTAATCAACTCAAGATTGAGTTTGGATGAATAATCAGATTCAGAAGGAAGAGAAAGCGAATAACCTCTTGCTTCAAGTTTTTTCTTCTGTTTAGTGAATTCTATCTCCGTCTTTTTACCAGCTGGAGCCATTATAAGAATGGGAATGACAGGTTTATAAGTAAAAAAAAATTTAATCTTGATCAAGATCAAATTAGTAAGGTTATGATCAAATCGGAGAAATAAAGATTAAGATACATGGAAAAGAGAGTAAAACACGAATAATGATAAATGATATGGGGAAGAAGTAATGGACTGTAAAAAAGATAATGATACGAAAAGAGAAAATTGCAGTAGCAGATGAAAAGAAAGAAGAAGTAAAAATAAGAAAGAAGAATATGAAGGAAGATATATAAGGAAATTTACTCTCATATTCCGAGATTTATCTCACTTAATGCGAAGAATGAACGGATAGAAAGAAGCGGTTATAAAGACGTGTCAGATAACGAGTGGTCAAGAAGACACGCGTAAATTAGGAAAGATCAAATTCTAAAAGTGTGTCGGAAAAATAGAATATGAAAAGATGACCATGTGTGATATTATAGGATGGAGATTTCTCGTATCGCTCACTCTATAAAGAGAGCGACATGAGAAGAGGCAAAATGTAGGAGTGAAATATCGCACATTCGTTATGTATGCGAAATAACAACCATCTAGTATAAGCGAAGACCATCGCACATAGCAAAATTGAGGTGACGTATCTTATGATGTCAGCACAGTCACGAGTAAAGTGTGAAGATTTGTGTGAAGTGTATAGTATGCAAAGTTGAGCAAATGTACATGAGCGATTGTAACGCATAGTGATTCCGAAAATAGGGGATCTGTTAGCTGTCATCCACTATGTAGTATCCTATATAAAGGGAAGAGCTATCATGTAATAGGAGAGATCCTTTAGGTTGTGTTAGACAAAAAATTAGGAGAGAGAAAGTTTATTTGGAGAGCAAGTAAAGTCTTTGTATTATCTGGCATCCAACTTAATATCTTAATGAATAAACGAATGATTTTCACTATGATTTCTTAGAGTATTGTTAGATTCTTGTATGGATGTAGTTGTAGGATTTCCTGCAACTACAATGTTAATACGCTCTGGAAAGGCATTGCATAAGACTCAAATTTTAATTGTACTCATGGATAAAAAGTCAGAAATTAATTGACATTATAGTTGGTTTCCCTATTTCCCACCCTCACTTTTCTTATTTCCCATCCACATCACAATTTGTAAAATCAATCTACTTTTCAATTCTGATTTTTCCTATTTACCATCTTCAAAAGTCAAGTTAAATTTGACTATGACTATTACCACCCCTGTACATCTCCTTCTTCGTTAACTTTCCCTTTTTATTAATAAATAATCAAGTTATAAACCCTAGATTTGGTTTCGGTAATTACAGTACCCTAAATCGTATTGTTATTTGGTTTTTCATTGCTGATTCAGGGTAATTATAATAGCCTAAATCTGCAGTTAGTTATTTGGTTTTTCATTTCCCTTATTCAAATGAATAGTCCTTAGGTTGTTTTTTGTCTGAATCACTCTGCAAATATGATCGTTCAGCTTTTAGCGATTCCCATCCATCCTGTATTGGTTTAACCATTTAAATCGACACACCAATTTGAAGACGGCCAAAACATCACATGCCATATAATTATTAATTGCTTTTGAAAGTACTAATCGAATGAATTAAGTACATGTAACAGCTTGATAGATTTCATATCTCCACTAGCTATACATTCACCCTTACTGTACTCATTCTTAAAATAATTATTGTATCATAAGTGGTGGGTATCTGAGCCATCAGCCATGGCCATGGAACTTGATCACTACTCGTCCATTAATTTACAGACTATTACTGCTCGTTAGCACTAGCCATAAAAATATATTATAAGATGGTGTAAGCATGCAGTAACAAGGTGAGAAGAAAAGATGGAGATTGGGGGTGGATTTGCGATGGAGAAGAAGAAGTGATTTGAGGTGTTTGCTGTACATAAAAAAGTCAATGGATAGGATTTAGGATATATGAAATTTAATTTGAGTGGTACTTAGGATAATTGGGGATAGGAATTAAGGAGATGGGAAATAAGAAATATAAGGGTAGGAAATAGGGAAAACCTTATAATTTTAAAATGACTTTTAAAAATAAAAATAAAAATTGAAGCAAATTGTTTTCGATTCTATTATATCTCCGTTTCTATTTACGGTATCCAAACACCCTATAAATCCATGATACTTAAACGTCGGGAACACCAGCCAACTTACGGAATAAATTGCACGGAAGCTTTTATAACTTGATGATGGTTACAGTACACAAGAGACTAAAAAGCCTCTTGAACCAGAAAGTTCTACGGGATCTGAAATATATTTGGTGATGACATAGAATCCGCAAATAGAGGAGTTGTAGGAAACTGTATGAATTGCTGCTAAGACGGTTGTTGCGGGATAATACCAAAGATTCAAGGTAATGCCAGTTCATTTTCTCTAATTTTCTCTTCGGCGGTTGGGGGACGAAATTTTCCAACTATCCTAACCAACCGAACACAACATACTGGTTTTCAAAGAGGATTTCATTTAGCAAATCTTTTTTTTTTAAAACCAACCGAACTCAACATTTGTTGTTCTATACAAGAATTCGGTTAGGGGACAAAATTTTCCGACTTACCTAACCAACCGAACACAACATATTGGTTTTCAAGGGGGATTTCGGTTGGCAATTTATTTTTGTGAACCAACCGAACTCAGCATTTGTTGTTCTATACAAGAGTTCGGTTTAGGGGACAAAATTTTCCGACTAACCTAACCAACCGAACACAACATATTGATTTTCAGAGAGGAGTCCGGTTAGAATTTTTATTTTGCCAACCAACCGAACTCAGCATTTGTTGTTATATGCAAGAGTTTGGTTACAGAAAAAAATTCGTAATAGCCGAAGTGTTCTTCGTGTTCTTGGTTTCAAAATGTTCAATTAGCAAACTAGTTTTTTTTAAAAGTAATCTTAACCGAACATATTACTATAAATTCCATTTAAACCCAGTTTTGATGATTTCTGCTTAATATTTTCAAACAAAAACAAATTAAAAGTGACAGGGTTTTTAATCGAACAAGGAACATCATGGAAAGAGGATAGAAGAAGAAAATAAATTTTTTTCAAAACGTTCTGGTGCCTCTCCTCTCCTTCACTATTTGTTCTTAATTTTGGTTAATGATTCATATATGATTAGGTTTATGTGGTTATTAGGATAGTTTTAATTTAAATTAAGATAAAGACTAAATTTAAATTTTCATAATTTTAGGTCACCCCTTATAAATTACTTCCTCCGTTCTTTTTTAATAGGCTGGTTTTGTTTTTAGCGAAATTTAAGGAAATTAAGAGAACTAATCATTGAAAGTGGTCCTCATGACACTTGTCAATAACAGAAGTGAAGTGAAATGGTCCCCGTGACACTTCTTAGCAAAAGAAGCAAAGTGAAGTGGTCCACATGACACTTGTCATCAAAAGAAATTAAGAGAAAAGTGGTCCCAAAAAATTTAAGTAACATTGACTTTCCCAATTAGGAAACTGGCCTATTTTTCTGAAATTTTTATTTATAGAAACTGGCCTATTAGAAAAGAACGGAGGGAGTAGTATTTATCGAATAATAACAATTTCTAATTTTATCTTGATATAAAAATATTAAATATTTAAATGCTAGCATTTCAAAGAAACAATTAATATAAACATGCCTAAGAATAACTATTACTTTAGCGAATTCGGACGTCCAAATTTTTTTGATCTTCGTACCCACATTCAACCCATTAATAGAACGATCTGACCCACCTACAAAAAAAAAGAAAAAAAGAAACCGGTTTTGAGTTATGCAAGATAATGACAAAATAGAGTCATTATGTGGTAAATCAATAACCCCTTATCCATCATATTTTTATCATGACGTCCCTACGTCGTTCGTGCTAATGATAATAATTTAAATCTAATATTAATGATCAGTAGTTAATGTTAATGATGATTAGTGATTTATGTCAATGATTATATAGTTTTAGTTTCAAAGATTTTGTTTGTTTGTCTTGAGAGATAGTTAGGTTAGGGTTTGTCAAAAAAAAAAAGAATAAGAAATTAGGCTTTTGAGATTTGCTGAACTAAAAGATAATTAAGGTTTGTTAATACAATGGTAAACTTCTAAACAGGTCTAATGTCCTTTTATCAGTTGAATTTGTCAAAAAATTGAATTTTTACAACCTAGATCTACTAACCAGATGAATGGTTAGGTTGATAATTTGTCGTCCCAACCTATGTTTTCTGAAAATATACCTAAGTTCGGCTGACAGGTTATCAGTCGAACTTCTAAGTTATCAGCCGAACCTAGGTATATTTTCAAAAAACATAGGTTCGGCTGACAAGTTATCAGCTGAACTTCACTCTGTAACTGACGAATTTAGGTTCGGCTGATTCGAAATAAAAAACTGAACAACCGAACTGAGTGTGATTTTTAACAATGTGAAGTTCAGTATCATTTTCATGTTTAATTATCAGCCGACTTGTTCTTCCGAAACATTAAAAAAAAAGGAAGAAGAAAGATATGAGTTCCAATATGCAAATTCTGAAGCTAAATCTCTTTGTGCAACGGTTCACACGACTCATTTATACTTGTGGTTTTAATTAACGATTGAAGATTTATGAATCAACAATTAATCACCAACGAAAAATAAAATCCAAACGGTTTGATTAATGATCAAATTAGGTTAAGAAAAAAAATCATTTTGGATTTTGGTTAGTTTAGGTTTATGTTTTAATTTTAGGTGAAGGATATACAAGTACACAAAAAAACTATTAAGGGTATCTAAATGATCTACCTACCGCTAGAACAAACCTGAAACCCACCTTAAATAGGAAAATCATTCGGTATACCTTAAAATATTTGAGTATGCCTCAGTCAAAACATGTTTCACACAAAATGTATAAGGGGAACTTAGGCGCAGGCCCAAAAAAAAAAAAAATCTTACCGCCAGGCCCATAATTAATTTCTGATACAGTCGCACCCATAATTATTTAAAAATATTTAAAACGAACTGAAAGACTCTATTACCCTTCATCGTTTTTGGGCATAATTGTTTTTCTTCTCCGCCGGTTTCTTTCTCTATTCCTCCATTAATCTCTGTAACGGATCTGCAAAGATTTTTTCTCCATCATTTAAAGAAATAAATCATTTAAAATCGATGATTCAAAGAAGTAAATCATTTTTGACTAAACCCTAGAATACATTTCAACAAAAATGGATGAAACAGACGAAGAAGATAAAAAAAAAATCATGTAGAAGAAACAGAAAAAAAAAATCAATTTCAACAAAAATGGATGAAAAATCAATTTCATACTCTAAAACACCAACCTAGAAACTACTTACAGTTTACAAATTCTAGAAACAACATTTCGAAAAAAAATGAACGAAACACAAACAAAATCAACATTTTATTTTACTTTGATACTTTCACTTTCAGTTAACGAAAAATAAATGTGCATAACCAGTTATGCAGTACAAAAATAAATGTGGATAACAAGTTATGCAGTACAAAAAAAAAAGTGCATAACTAGTTATGCAGTACAAAGAAAATGTGCATAACCAGTTATGCAGATGCATAACAAGTTATGCAGTACAAAAAAAAAAGTGCATAACCAGTTATGCAGATGCATAAGACATTATGCAGTACAGAACAATGTGCATGACTAGTTATGTAGATGCATCAAAGGTTATGCTTATCATAAATCACTGCAGATGCAAAAAAAATATGCATAACTAGTTATGCAGTACATAGAAAATGTGCATAACAAGTTATGCAGTAGAAAAAAAATGTGCATAACCAGTTATGCAGTACAGAAAAAATGTGCATAACCAGTTATGCAGTACAAAGAAAATGTGCATAACCAGTTATGCAGATGCATAACTTGTTATGTGGCACAAAAAAAAGTGCATAACCAGTTATGCAGATGCATAAGACATTATGCAGTACAGAACAATGTGCATAACTAGTTATGCAGATGCATCAAAGGTTATGCTTATCATAAATCACTGCAGATGCAAAGAAAATGTGCATAACTAGTTATGCAGTACAAAGAAAATGTGCATAACCAGTTATGCAGATGCATAACTTGTTATGTAGCACAAGTAAAGTAAATGTGCATAACCAGTTATGCAGATGCATAAGACATTGTGCAGTACAAAACAATGTGCATCAAAGGTTATGCTTATCATAAATCACTGCAGATGCAAAAAAAATATGCTTAACTAATTATGCAGTACAAAGAAAATGTGCATAACAAGTTATGCAGTACAAAAAATATATGCATAACATCTTATGCATGTGCAATCAAAGACAACAAAAACTCAAAATCCCCAGATTTAAATCGCAGATTTTGAAACAGAAACCCTAGTTTTATTGAGAAGATTATTCAGAAAAGGATTTGGGAAAAGATTTGACAAAGAGAAAAATCCAAATGTTAAAAACGAAGAATCGGAGTTCACCATTGTTTTCTTCTCGCTTCTCTTTGTTTGTCGCTCGAAGAAAAGGGTAGTTTGGCCTTTTAAAAACTGAGAAGCAGAATTTCATAAATTATGGGTCTGCTACGAATTTTTGACGGGAAAATGGGTGCGCGCCTGAACTTTTCTGTCCGTGAGTTTGACAGTGGAAAAATGTGGGAGAATGGGTCTCCCTGTAGTTTTCACAATGTATAAGCCAGTCAAAATTTGCGGATTCCATTCCAAATGTTCAACCCTAGGCGAAGCCCACTAAACAACTTATAGGCCCGCCACTGAGATTAAAAGGTAAGGCTTAAACCGAGCCCGCTGGGGAAGACAATATCTTCTGTTTGTGCAGTGTAGTGTGAAAAGTTGGGGGTTTCATTTACATTCTCCTCCTGAATCATTGAGGGTGAGAGTGAGAAGGATGATGATTGAATCAGGGTTTCGTTCCGATTTTGGTTCCATTAAAACCAAGGGGCTTTTTGGTTTCTATCCAAGTATATGTTGATTTACAATTAGATTGTTGTTTTTTTTTGTTTTTTGTTTGTTTGCCAATTTTTCTCTTCTTCATCCTTAATCCTCTCTTCAGAATTCTAAAGAGATATGGACGAAGAAGAGGAAAACTGGTAAGCTGACCACGGTGATGCATGCTGTTTCATTTGATTTCTAATTCCATTTTTGCTTTTATCGAATTTAATTTAATTTTGAGATCACAATTCAAACAATGTCTAGGTTGTACTTTTTATTCATTTTCTTCGAGGAGTTTTCTATTTACAAATAGGGAATTGGAAATATATTGGGATGTGCTTTACTCTTGATGGGTTTAAACAATTATGATTTCCTGATTTGTATGTACTGTGTACAGAAACGGGAGTTGTGGTGCACTATCCAGGTTATGCATTGTCAGTTGTTCTTATAAACACTCTCAGAGAAACTGAAAGAATTCTAAAGGTACTGGTATTATTGAATTGTCATGAGAAAAGGGATGCACAAGAATTTAGTTATAATTGTATTTATAGTCTTCTTTAATGCTTGTGATTTGTTTGAACTTTGATCGCAAATTTACTTTTATTGGGCTACATTGTGTTGGGAAAATTCTCAAGGAAAATGTGCTTTTACTTGTCAATTTCAACCTAGTTAGTTTCTCTGTGCATTTTTATATCAATTTCTCATACTGTCGAAAAAACCTGAGAGGACTTCTTTCAAGTTTTTTGTGGAGTTTGTGTCAAAGGAAAACACGTTGCATGTTATGATTCATGAAGATTTGGTAACCTTTAGAATGACATGTATAATGTCAATTATAATAACTCTTTTACATAAGCAGTTTTTATCAACAGGATTTTGTTTTGTCGTATAATGTAGTGGAGTGTTGGGCACACTGATAGCCAATTATAATAACTCTTTTACATAAGCTGTTTTTATCAACAGGGTTTTATTTTGTTGAATAAGTATTTTCATCTGTTAAACTCTTGTTTAATTGGTTGGTTGTAACTGCCCTCTTCAGTCTTCTGTCCTGCCTTTTCTAATATTATTAACATCACGGTAATTCTTTTCACTTTTAGGAAACGGGGAGATCTGTGTCCATTTCGAATTTTCCCTTGGAAATGTCAAACTGCACTGCAGCTTTCAAAGCTCAGTGATGGTTACTTCCAACAAGAGATTAAAAGAACCTCTTGAACCAGTAAGTTCTCCGCAATTTTTCTTTCTTGTTTATGTGATCTTTACTTGTTTCTGGTAGCGGGAATTCATTTTTTCACATATTTCTATTTTGGTTTGGGATCAAGATTAGTTGAATACTTGAATTGGATGGTCTAAGTTGTGGATGCTTGGGAAAAGAAACCACCCTTGGAACTACTAGTATAAGGTCTTTTAACTATAATCTATTGGCTAAGCAAAATATGTTAGTAAATCAAGTTTATGAATCACGAACCTTAGTAATACCGAAGAAGACAAATTGCTATAAATTGACAATCCCAGTTTGTAATCCCTGGGGAACTCGCTGTCTAACCACTTTCTTTAATGTGCAAACCATTACTAAAATAAATGCATATATCATAATTATTAGTGTTGCCAAATGAAATGGAAACGTCATTGTTCACACAAATTGTTTGTTCCCTGTCATTAGGTGCTGTTGCAATGCCACAATTACTATGTCGTTTCATTAGATATAGCTCCGAGCATGAGATTATCAGTTAAAATGCATGCTGTAAATGTGGAGGTTGAAGGCTTGCTTATATATATTAATTGATACTCGGAAAGATCATTCTCATACTAAGTTGTGATACAATCTGAAAGCCCGTGTACACTTTTTTGTAAGCTGGCAGAAAGTCACTTGTGATTTGTGAAAATGGATACACAGTATCCGTTGAATAGCCCTTAAAAAACATATTGGGAGATCACAATACAAAATTTTTGCTAGGTATTCAATTGGAAATGTATTTGGATAGGCTTTTTGTACTGGAAGCTGCTTCTTCTGTGTCTTTATAGGTAATTATACTTCTGTATGTCATCATCAGTTTTTAACTCCTTTTCAGAGGTCTGTTCTTTTCAACCAACATGTCTACAGACCTCGGTGTACTACTGGTCTACTGCCTCTAGTTTCTGTGTTGAAGTCCGTTGTAAATGATTTTAACCTGCAGAAGCATTATCAGTTGAATTTGTAAAATCTGTACATGGTGAAAATTAGGTTTTGAAATGGTTGAAATTCTTATTTATGGTGGAAATTGACATTTGTTACCATTTAGGATTTGCTGTCATGTACAGAAATGGGAGTTGTAAGAGATGGAACTATTTCTGGGCTTTCACCAGATAACGAGGAATGTGTGGTGCGCCATCCAGGTTATCCATCATCAGCTTCTCAGGCTGTTCAACCTCTCGGAGGAGCTGAAAGAATTTTAAAGGTACTGGTAGTACTTAACTGTCATTATGAAAAGGGAAGCACAAGAATTTAGTATTCGTGGATTGACATTATATACGAGTTTAAATTTTGTTTATAGTCTACTCTAATACTTGTGATTTGTTTGGACGCAAATTACTTTATTAGGCTACATTGTGTTGGGAAATCCTCAAGGGAAAATGTGCTTTTGTTGTCAATTTCAACGTAGTTAGTTTTTATGCATTTTTATATCAAATCCTCATGGTGCCGAAAAGGCTTGGAGGACCCCCTTTGAAGGTTTTTGTGGAGTTCGATGTCAAATGAGAACTAGTTAGCCATGGAGGTTATGGTTCATGAGGAATTGGTAAATAATGTAGTGGAGTGTCTGGGTACATTTATAACCAATTGTAACTCTTTTGGATAAGCTGTTTTTATCTGTAGGATTTTGTTTTGTTTTATAGATATTTTCATCTTTTAAACCCTTGTTTAATTTTAACTGCATTCTATGCGTGCACTATAAAACTTGAAACTTCAGTTTTCCTGTCCCGCCTTCCTAAAAGCTTATTAACGTCTCGGTAATTTTTTTCCCTCTTAGGAAATTGAACGATCTGTGTGCATTTCGACTTTTTTACTTGGAAAATTTCGAACTGAACTTCAGTCCTTCAAACTTAATGATGACTACTAGAACCAACAGGAGACCGGAAAAGCCTCTTGAACCAGTAAGTTCTTCTCAATGCTTCTTTTCTTGTTTCATTACTGTAAAATTCAAAAACCTTAATTTAATAATCGTACCCGTCATCTAGGTTGTTTGTCCTAATGAAATTTGGTCTGTATATGTGATGCGGTTGGATTATTTTCTTGCATTGTCAATACAAATATGCTGTGTGATTTTCATTTGTTAAGTGGCACATGCATCGATTTCGCTTACCTGTTTTGCAGGACACACTACATGAGTATCTTCGAGTTATATCAGCTGTGGATTTTGCATTCTCGGATTTAACAAATGCTTTATTTGACAGTCATTTGGGGACTATATCTTCGTCAAAGTTAAAGGGATGAAAAACTTGAAGCTGCATCCTCCAAAATATTTGGCGGTGACAAATCTAGGTCCCCAAAATAGCTGTATGAAACAATAAGAGTTGCTGAAGATGCTAAGATGGTTGCTGGTGTGAGAACATGAAAGCATCAAGGTAATACTTGTTCATTTTCATTGATGCTGTACTAAATTCCAATGACTTGATTTTTTTGATCTTTATTCGTTTATGTTCTGGTGGTGGGAATTTTCATGTTTTCACATATATCTGTTTAGGATAAAGAGTAGTTGAACGCTTGAATTGGATCATCTAACTTGTGGATGCCCAGGGAAAGAAACCACTGAATTCTTGGAACCACTAGTATAAGGTCTAGTTTTTTACTGTAATCTATCAGCTAAGCAAAAATGTATTAGAAAATTAAGTTTAAGAATCAAAACATTGAGCCTGCTGAGAAACTCATTCTACCATGAAAGCAGGAACCTGAGTGATACCGAGGATGAGATGATGCTATACACTGTCGTTCCTATTATATCCATCGATAATCCCTGGGGTACTTGTTGTCGAACAACCTTCTTGGATGTGCTAACCATCACCAAAATAAATGCATGTAGTTGTTTCTGCTGGCCAATGAAATGAAAATGTCAATGTTCGCATGAATTGTTTGTTCCCTGTAATATTAATCGTCTGTTAGAGCAAAAAAAGTATTTTGTTACTTTGTTAGATATGGCTCTGAGCATGAGAATTTCAGTTCATTTAGTGATAGCATAACTTAGTATTCAAGAATAATTACTTGTAAAATCAATTCATACTAATTATGCTCTAACATATCTTTATTATTTATGTTTGGTAAAAACGACTTGATTAACGTACAGGTAATGGGAATTCATTTTTTTTCTATTTTATTTTGGGATCCAGAGTACTTGTTCACTTGAACTGGATCATCGAAGTTGTGGACGCACCTCATTTTTGGAACCACCAGCATAAGGTCTGACTTGTAATTATAATCTATGTAGGCTAAGCAAAAGAATATTGGTAAACCCATTTTACCATGAAAGCAGGAACCTTAATAACACCGAGGATCAGAAGATGGTATAGAGCGTTCCAACTTGAATGCTCCTTGTTTGTTGTTCTATGAGGTTATCATCTTATGCTTTATTCCGAGGTATTACAAAGCTGACAAGAATAAATGCATATTTCTTAATTGGTTATGTTGGCCAAAGAATTGAAAACATCAATATTCATATGAATTGTTTGTTCCCTTTAATAATGTGTCTGCTGGAGTGTAACAATCATGAATCATTTCATTAGATGTAGATCTGAGCATGAGAATTTTCAGTCAGGAAGAAATAATGCTGTGTTGAATGCTTGCATATAACCCTATCTGTTTAAGTTTACTGGGAAATATTGACCATGTTGTTTTTTTGTTTTGCTTGTGGGTTGGTGATGAATTTACACATGATGTTGGCCAAAACCAGTTGTTGCTGAGGTAAAACCAAGGGTATTTTCGTCGGTCTTTTTTTTCTGGACAAGAAGGTTTCAACTTGTCATCTTATGCCTTATTGTGAGGTATTACAAAGCTGACAAGAATTGCGCCAGAAACGAAGAACTTGTATCCTCAATTCTCAAAGCGAAGAAGAGAAAGGTGCAGAAGGATGTGCCTAATTTTTTGGTTCACCAGTTTCCAATGTAATTTATCCAGTAATAATACTGAAAATAATAAATAAAGAAAATAACTAGGGTTAGTAGTATTCAGCCTATAGCAAAGGGAGGAATGTGCACCTCGGAGGGTGCACGCACTCTCAAAGTTGTGTCATTGGTTTATAAAATTTCAATTTTATTTTATTTAATAATTAGGAAAATAAAAACAGCAGACTTCAAAACTGGAATTTATACTAAACCGTATTTTTCAATGTTTCCAAAATGCCCTGCTAAGCTAAGGTAGAATTGCACGGATGTGGACTGGAACACCATATTCAAATGGAATATGAATTTAATGGTTACCATCCTCCCCATACCATAGCCGACAGCATAACATCAAAGTTGAAGTTGGTGAACCATATTAATCCTTTGGTCCCAGGTATCAATGTCATAGTGGTATCCCAAGGCAGGGTCGTCAACTGATAGTCTTAAAGTATTTATCCATTCGAATATTTATTTATTTTTCTTTTTTTTCTTTTTTTTTTCTGAGGAAGGAAAAACAACAAGGAAAGAAAGACACAAGGGTGCATGAGTTACAGAATACTGCTCTCTCTCAATGAGAAGGGCAATACAAGAGGGAAGGGAAGAAATCCACACATTCGAAGAGCGGGAAGAAGCAGCTAAAGCTGCAAGATTATGTGCCACATTATTGGCATTCTTCTTGATGTACCTGAATTCCACAGAGTTGAAATGTCTCATCTCATCTCTGATTCTGCTGCTTGTATTTTGAATTCTCCAGTTTGAGTTGTTATTCTCGATTGCAGAGCATTGACAACATTTAGTGAGTTACGTTCCAATACTATGTCTCTGAATCTTCTACTGACCCCCAGTTCCACTGCCAATAGAGCACTAGCTGCCTCGGCTTCAATTGCAGTACAGTAACAAATAGTCCTATTTTGACAACCCTGCATTTTAGCCTCTTTATCTCTGGCAATTACTCCACAAGCAAAACCCCTTGGCCCTGCAGCTCCATCAAAATTAATTTTGATTTTTTCTCCTATAGGTGGTTCCCAGTTATCCTTTTGAGCCTCCATCATGTCTTCTTCTGTTGGCTGCATATCATGAACCTCTACTTCAAACTTCATATTAAACCAGTACATAACCTCTTGAATAACCTCCCTGATTTTGAATTTCTTCTTGTAAAAGGCCACATCATTTCTACCTTTCCTTATTGCCCAGAAGATGCACATACCCTTTTTTAGTTTGGTGTAATCTCCTCCTTCATCCAGCCACTGAATGATGTCTTTCACAGTTAGGTTTCGTCTTTCCACTATTTTGAGACTTAATGGAGAAGCAAATAAAACAGCTTGAGCCACCTGACAGTAAAGAAATAGATGCTCTGTGTCTTCTACATTTCTGTCACATAGCCTGCAGTCGTCATTTATCCCATGGATATGTTTCTTTATATTTCTAGAAACAAGTAACCTATTTTTAAGCATTCTCCATACAAAAAGATGTACTCTTGGGGGAATGTTTCTTACACTCCAAAATTTCTTCGATGGAAAGATATAATTTTTTGAAGTAGATGGAGTTATGTCGTTTAAAGTTTTTAAAAAGGATTTAGATGAGAATTCACCTTTTGGATGATGTGTCCACAGTACTGTATCAGCTGAGTTATCTTTTGGGTCAGTGGGTAGATGAATCTCCATTATTTTGGTCACTTCAGTTGGGTTGAAGAGCTGCTGCATCTTGAGTTCATCCCATCTGTGTTCTCCATGAATAATAAGATCCTTCACTTTCTTAATAGTCTGATAACCTTTCTCCCTTTTCTCTGGATTCTTAGTTGGAATACTCGGAATCCAAGGATCATCCCAAATATCTATATTTTTTCCATTTACTATATTCCAGCAACATCCCTCTCTCAATTCTTCTCTAACTTGTAACATAGCATTCCACGTAGCTGAGCAGCTTTTAGTTTTCTTTACTTCCCAAAAACTTCCAAAATTTACATATTTTGCTCTCATAATCTGGCCCCAGACACAATCCTCATCCTCCATAAACCTCCAAATCAGTTTTTCTATCATCGCCATATTCAGCTTATGAAGTGACCTTATCCCCAAGCCTCCCTGCTCCTTTTCCAGCTCAAAAATACTCCAATTTATAAAGTGCATCTTCTTTATTTCGTTTTTGTGCCCCCACCAAAAATTCCTCATAATTCTTGTAAGATTTGCTAAGACTCTTTTTGGTATGAGGGATGTAGCCATGTAATAAGGTGGAATGAGTCCAAGTTCCGTCTTGATCAACATTGTTCTGCCCGCATGGGACAGAAATATTCTCTTCCATCCTGCTATCTTGGCATCAAATTTATCCTCAAGGACATAATGAGACGATATTTGATGTGCAGGTATGAGCAATTGATGTCCCAGATACTTATCAATGGTCTCCATCTGCTGTACTCCCAGTAAGTTTGCGATTCCATTCTTTTGTCGCTCTTTACTCCTTTACTAAAGAATACTGAAGATTTCTTCATATTAGCTGTCTGTCCAGACCAAGCAGCATACGTAGATAAAATCTTCTTGAGTATATCTATGGTATGATTATCCAATGTGCCAAACAACAACAAATCGTCTGCGAACATCAGATGGGAAACAACTGGTGCGCCTTGACATACCCTGTAACCATTGTATAAACCGTTTCTTTCCATAGTACTAATGAGCCATGACAATCCTTGAGAACAAAGTATGAAAAGATATGGAGATAACGGACGCCCTTGTCGAAGACCTCTTTCACTCCTAAAATAACCTTTAGCTTGCCCATTTACAACTATTGAGAAACTAGTAGTAGTTACACAATTCATTATTAACTCGTAGGTGTGCCCTACGAAACCAAAAATACTGAGACAGTGACTTAGAAATCTCCAGCTAATCTTGTCATATGCCTTGCTGATATCTATTTTTAAGGCAAAAGCACCTAGAACTGAATTTGAGTTAGACATTGTGTGCATAATTTCTTTGGCAGTGACTATATTGTCTATAATGAATCTGCCTAGGATAAACGCAGATTTCTCTTTATCCACTAGTCTATCTAGATGATCCCTAATTCTCTGTGCTAGTATTTTGGTGATCACTTTATACATGATGTTAGTTAAAGCTAAAGGTCCCAACTCAGATGGTAGTGTGGGATTTTTGAATTTGGGAATTAGTACTATGTTTGTATGGTTTAGCCCCCGAGGAAGAGAAGTAGTGGAAAAGCAAGTTTGAATAGTGTTTGTTACCTCATCACCAATCAGCTCCCAACACTGTTTATAGAAGAGAGGAGGCATTCAATCTGGCCCCGGGGCTTTTAGGCTCTTCATTCTTTTAATAGTGCTCCAGACTTCATCCTTTGTAGGCGCCACTGAGATGTTCATATTACTTGCATTATCTATCTTGGAGTTTGCCTGGAGTTGAATTGGGTGATTCATTTCATCTAGATCTCTTTTGAATAAACAAGTGAAGTACTCAACTAGATACTTGACAATCTCATCAGCTTCAGTCACCCACAAGTCATTTGGGAGTTTGAGAGCAGTGATTTGATTCTTCTTCTTCCTTTGTAGAACAGACATATGAAAGGCTCTTGTGTTCTTATCTACATTGGGAATCCAATTGACTTTACTCCTATGCTCATAGTACCTTTGCTGCAAGATATTCAAATTTTCTATCTCTTGGCACAATTCCTTTTCTTCCTTCCTTGTATCTCTAATGTGAGCTTCCATTTGAATCTTCAAAAGTTTTTCTTTTAGTTCTTCTCCAGCTCCGAAAATGTTTCCAAAGGTCTTCCTTCTCCATTTATTTAACTCCTCTCCAACCTCCATTATCTTCCTTGTAGTTATATTCTGGTTTGGCATCCAAGCATTTATACACTACATCTTTGAATGCAGGGTGTTCTATTCAGTAGTACTCAAACTTGTTATTATGCTTCCTTTTCCTCTTGTTTGTTTTGTAAGTATTTACCAGAACTGGAGCATGATCACTACTTATTCTTGGAAGGTGTAAGACTCCATTTTCCTGAAACATGAAGAACCAATCTGGTGTACATATACCTCTGTCCAATCTTTCAAAGATGGGGTCATTAGTAACAACTCCATTTGACCAAGTAAAAGCAGGACCAACAAACCCCATATCTATTATCCCCCTGTCTTATATGAAAATTTTGAACTCATTATTTGCATTATTCATTTTCTGACTCCCACCCTTCTTCTCTTGAAGTGAATATATAACATTTAAATCACCTACTAGACACCAAGGATTTTGTATTTGAGAAGTGTAGTTGGAAAAATCATACCAGAATTTATTTTTTAAGTATTGTTGTGGAGGACCATACACACATAGAAGATCCCAATCCTTCTCAATCATGTTATGAATACGACAGTGGATCACATTCTTATCTGCTCTTAACACTTGCAAATCAACTGAGTCATTCCAAAGCACCACATTGCCTCCACTCCTTCCAATTGCAGGAAAAAATTTATAATGATCAAAATTAAGTGAGTTGAATAATCTATCCGAATTGACTTCACCCATTAGAGTTTCTGTTAAAAAAGCTATTTGAGGGTTGCAAGCTCTGAGAAATGCTTTTAGATTTTGAACTGTCGAGGTGTTTCTCAATCCTTGATAGTTCCATGAGAAGATCAACATTGACCTTGTGGCTGATTTTGGGCAGCCACCACACCCATTGAGTACGGGTTTGAACTATTGAGTCGTTTAACTGGTTGATCGATTTCCATTGGACTAGCCATTCTCTTCGATCCACTCTGTGTTTCTTCATTATCACTTTGTTGCTGAGCAGTATTTGAGTTCCTTGCTTTTCTCTTCCACCCTTTCTCCTTCTTTTTCAAATTCTCATTTGCTGATATTGATGAGGAACTACATCCATCATCTTCTGAGTCATTGGGTATGATATTTTGATTTGGAAAGAACGAAGGTTTTTCTGAAATTGGAATTTTAGGGTTTGACTTAGAAAGAGGGTTTTCTGATAAGCTGATTCGATTCTCTCTGGAATTGGTTATGACTTTGGTTTTACCCATGGGTCGTTCCATATCCACATTAGCTGGTCTATCCATATTCTTGTACTGATTCTCATACGTGGCATCCACATCATTTTGACGTGGCAATGACTCACCTTCCACTGCTGCCTTTCCATAACTTATCTCCGTCCTTTCTGTTATAGCCCCCGACAAACTTTGTCCCATATTCAGCTTTTCAGTCAAACGTTTATTGTCCTTACCAGGTTGTTTTCTTGGATCTGCTAACGCACTATTCTTCACACCAACCTCTTCTGCTCTCTTTTTGTCCACTGCGCTATTTGTTACACTCTCCCCAGAAGCTTTGTCTTTACCCTTGATTACGCTTGTCATATGCAGAGCTGACACATTTGTCTTATATCCTATTTCCTTCTCGCCGTTCGATCCGTTCATTCTTAGTGCCTCCATATCCAGATTGAGTAAACACGTGTCATTTTGTTCACCGTCCAGATTAAGTTTCTTCATCAACGGTTCTTGAACGTCTACATTCATCTTCTTCAATACATCGATTTTTTGTGTTCTTGTAAAAAGCACGAATTTCTTTAGTGTATCTCGCATAAGATTTATCATTCATTCTTAGCATAATATCTTCAGTACTTAACGATGTATCTTCTTCCAGTTTTTTGGATAGATGAGGGCATTGCTTCATGATATGGCCAAAATAACCACAGTGGTAACATAGTCTCGGCAACTTCTCGTATCTAAAATAGATTTTAATCTTCTTTTTGGACTTCAAAGTAATCTCCATATCCTTCGGTAGAGGTTTGGTGAGCAAACTTACCCCATTTAGCAGCATTATTGGATTGATGGGTTCTGGAGAACCAAAGATACTGACGATGCTAGCTACTTTCACCGCATTCAACATACTTAATGGTAATCCATAAATGTGTAAACAGAATACTACAGATTTTAAATCATAATCATCTAACAAAAATTCTTCATTACCTCTTTCTATCAGCATTAAATCTTCTTTCACAGACCAAGGGGATCCTTGTAACACTGCTATCATATCACATAGTAGAGAAAATTTAACATTCTAAATACCACTTCCTATGTTTGTAATCACAAACACTCCTGATGGTCTCCAAGCTTTTGTTAGGATTTGGTGCATTAGGTGAATGTTATACTCTCTTCCGGAAATGAACTTGAATAAGATATTTTTGTTGTGCTCAATACTTCTTTCAATCGTTTCATCAAAATCTTCAAACGCATAACTAACTGGTTCTTCAAAGGATTTGTTTTGTGTATTAGAAACTTCTGTAACTGCTCCTTTGTCTTTAAATGCAGAAGCCATTTTCCTAGAAAGTTAAAAACCCAAAAGAAGGATCTGAAAAACTGGTAGTAATAAAATATGGTTTGGATAATAGTTTGAGTAACAGCAGCTAAATCTCTCGGAAGGAACAAAAACTAAAAACTAAATCTTCTGGACGAGAACTGAAAAAATCATGCAAAGAATCAACAATCACAAAACTGTGATACCAAAAGACACCCTAATGGAGAGATAGTAACATCATGAAGATGAAGAAGTTCGCCTTGACTAAGTCAGAGAAGCGACGGCCAAAATTGACCGAAGAAGTATAGTACAAGGATATTAATCCATTCGAATATTCAAAAGGTAATGAATGAGTTGCAATTTTTGACCATATAAATTTGTAGTTATCTTGAAGGCCCTGTCTTTTCCATACAATTAAGTCAAGTCGTTTGCCGGTGTTATAATTACCAACCTGCCCAATTTGGTCTCTGTTGGCGTACTGTCCAATGAATTCAGAGCCATCTTTTCGGTTTAATCTCATACTCTATAAATCAGTTCCTAAAGATAGATTCATTACAACACTTATTCAAACTACTTCTCATTATTCATCACCTTAATTGAGTTAAAAAAATGGTAGACGCTGTTGTTTCATTTGCCGTGGAGAAATTGGGCGATGCACTTATTAGTAAAACACTTTTCTTATTCGATGTGCGCAACCAAGTTCAAGAGTTGCATGACGAACTGAGGAGAATGCGGTGCTTCTTAAAAGATGCAGATGCAAAGCAACAAAAAGGAGATGAGCGAGTTAGCAATTGGGTGGCAGAAATCAGAAATATCGCTTATGACGCAGAGGATGTCATCGACACCTTCATACTCAAGATTGACTCGCCCGCTAAATCTGGTGGAGTCCTTAATCTAATGGAAAATTTCTTGTTTGGTCCTAGGCCCATATAGTTATTTATAGTAGGGTCCAACCGGAATTTTTTTTTATCCGGAGGTCCAAAATTAATTAAAACATACAAATGTCCATAATGCCCATTACTACCAAATGTGTGTGTCTACAATGCTTAGAAATTTGAGTACATATCTGGTACACTGCTTAAAAATTCGAGTACATATTTGCTACACTGCTTACAAATTTGAGTACATATCTGTCTGAGTACATATCTGTCGTACTGCTTACAAATCTGATTATATATCTGAATGCTTACAAATTCGAGTACATATTTGCTGCACTGCTTCCAGGTAGAGTAAAAATCTGTAAGAATCAATGATAAATAAATTAGAAAACGTATTACATCACATACATTATAGGATCATACAATGTAGCAACCCAACCTTCTATGTTCCTCCAAATCCATTTGCAGCACACCTTCTTTCAAACACACGTCACAACCAATTTGTAACTTCATCAAGACCACCACCGATTTCACAAGCTTGAAAATCTGAACCAACAACAACTCATGTTCCTATCATTCAAAATCTCTCATTTCTTGCAATAAGTTCTGAACTGCAGCTCCAGATCATCTCCATATCCAATTCCAGTACTGAATCAAACGTAACAAAGAGCATCTATTTCATTATTTCATATACGTACTGAATCAAACATAACAAGGAGTACTTCCTATCAGTATGCGGTATATGTACTGAAGATTCATGAACTACAAATCAACAGTATGACAATAACAGGTGACAGATCTATGAAAAATAAGAGAATCGAAAGAAATATTACAGTATTTCACATAAGTACTGAAGGGTAAGACTAAAAAAGGAGCAAAAACACAGCAAATAGCACTTCCTATCAGTATTATACATACATACATACTCATGGATCGAACCAAAAAAATTGGAAAAACTTCAAATAAAACAAAACTAGAAGAGTTTTGTATCAGTACGCCATATATGTACTGTCAATTCATACACGAAAAACAACTGTAACAAACCTAAAAAATGTTATAATGTTGAACCAATGATAAATCACAAATAACCGCTACAGTTTTAGTTACCTGTAACCCTGGGAAAACAGCATTGTTAATCGCAGATTCCATATCAACCCAAAGAACAAGATCTTTCTTGAAGAAAATCATGCCACTTCTGGGACCTCGTAATGACTGCAAATTGAAACAGAAGACATAGTAAACAACATGACCCTTGAACTGATGAGTGCCAAATATTGTATATATTTATCCCTTTTTGTTGGCATTTTAACTCATCTTTTATGCATTAATTCTACATTTTATCCCATATTCTGTATTTTCATTGTTTTCAAGAATAAATATTTTTATTAATTAACTTTGCATTTTTAGGTAATAAATAAAGTTCGGATGAGTCGCGGGGCAAAAAGAGCAGAAAAGTAGTGAAAAGCCGGGAGAAATCACGCAAGGAAGCCGCAAAGAATGGTGCGCACAACCTCATTTTCTACACACAAAAGCGCCTCCGTTCTCAGCCATCAGATCAGTTCTCAGAAGCATCCGACGGTCTCTCCTTCATAGAGCATCAAAATCTGAAGTCTCTGCCGAGCACCACAGCGCTGAAATTCCAAGCCTTCAGATTAGATGGTAGTTGAATCCAACGGTCGCTCCCTTGCTGTTCATCAACGTTTGATATCTCCGCCTTACACTACAACACCTAACCCCATCTAGAGCCGTTAACTTCGTTGTATCAAAAAATCTGACGGTCGCTACAAGCTTCACTTCACATCACCGTCCGATCTACCTACCAGCTTCGCATCCAGTGACTCAGCGTCGCAGAACATCAAACTCGATGGATCCGCCTAACACCCTAGCAACCGAACCCTACCACCTAACCAAACACCCCCCTTCTCCCAAACAGTCGAGCCATCTCCTCCATCACCCCTCCTCTGCAGAACCATCACCCTGCAACTGTCGCCACCATCATCGCCACCTCTCCCTGTCGCCACCAAACACCACCATACCACCTCCGTCATCATCCTACACGTGATTGAACACCTTCCCCCATCATTCTAGCCCTTTATCCCATCAACTCATTACCTAACCTAAACCCTAGGTTATGGGTTGATGGATTAACGTGTGCTAGAGAAGCAATTGATGCATGGAGGTGATACAGGAGAACAAATAGAAGCATGGGTCGACATCACAATGGAGTGGTTGTGTCAAATTGGGTGAGTAATCACAAACCCTAGCTCTGTCAGTTTGGGAATTTTTGGGTGAAAATGGGTAGAACCCTAATTGTCTGTGGGTATATATATGGGTGTGGGATTGGTGTAGAAACTTTATGCTTGGAATAGCCAGCATCCAGGACTTTCATGTCCTGTTAATGTTTTTTTCTCTTTTCAATTTCAGCTCAAACTCATTTCTGTTCATGTGTGTTAGTTTTAATTTCATGTATTTTCATATCCTGTTTAAGTTACTGTTAATGTGCTTGGTTTCATATCCTGTTAATTTGTTATGTTCTTGTTGATGTTTGTGTAATGTTAATGTGTTTAATTTGCTGTTAGTTTGATGGAATGCTAGGCTAGATACCTTTGAAGCATTGAACTGATTGTGCAATGGAAGAAATCAGTGCTCATAGCAAGCTGATTATCTTGCCATTCTATTTGTGTATGCTTAGGTTGCACTGTTGATTGAGCATTGGGAGAAATTAGTGCTCATAGCAAGCTAATTCTCTTCCCATTCTTTTAGTATGCCTGTATTCTTGCCTTAGTTTTGCTCCAAGTTAGCTTCACCATCTCCCCTGCCTTAGGCTAATTGCCTTTGTGACACTTTCACTTTGCTCCATTTTGTTTTGTTTTTGTTCACTGTTTTGTTGCTGTTTAGTTTTTAATCTGTTTAGTCTTTGTTGTTTTTGCCAATCTTTTGCTCTCTGGTTTGCTTCCATCTTTGGCCTTTGGCCACTGTTGGTGTTTTCTCTGCCAAGCTGCTGCTGCTTTCTCTTCTTTTCCTGTTAACTGCCTTTCCTGTCTTCTTGGCCTTGTGCTGCTGTGCACTGCTTGTGCAGCTGCTGCTGCAACCCTTCTGCTGCTGTTTTCTTGGCCTTGTGCTGCTGTGCACTGCTTGTGCAGCTGCTGCTGCAACCCATCTGCCCTGCAACCCTTTTGCTGCTGCAGCTGCCTTTTCTTTCCCCTACTGCTGCTGGTGCCTTCTCTGTGTTGCTTCTGCTGTTGTTGCTGCCAAGCCTGCTGCCAAGCAAAAGCCCATCAGTCCACTGAACAGTTACAAAGCCCAGATCCTTGACTGAATCCAAAGCCCAGTTCACATCAAAAGACACTGAGCCCAATTCACAGTTGAACTGTTGAGCCCAAGTTCAGTTCATTTTATTGTTATCAAACCCATTAGCACTCAAAGCCCAATTTAAGCCAAAAGGCTTCAAAGCCCAACAGCAATTTAGGAACCCAATTAGCTAGAACACTCCAAACACACCCGATCTCTGTGGATCGACCCGTACTTGCACGAGCTACAACCGACGACCGTGCACTTGCGGTATTACTGTAGGCCCCCGTTTTCATTGCGCTTAATTTTATACATATCTCCGGGTCCACCAAGTTTTTGGCCGGGGATAATTTTTAGGACCTTTTACAAGCCTACCATGAACCTAAACCAATAAAAACAAATGGTGCTTGTGTTGGTGTCAGTGGTTGCAGTCTTGCAGACTTCATGGATGGGACTAGGTGTACCTTGTGAATGGTGGTTGTTACAACATCACATTATTCAAATGGGTCGGCAAGTATAGATGCAGCAACGAGACCACTTATGTGAGCCATATCCATCATGAGAAAATCCCTAACAGAATCTGCAATCTTCAAGAAACATAGCAGGAAAGGGAATTAGGTGTACGTAATAGGTTAACTAGTCTGATTCTCTGATCACTAAGAATCACAACTGTTGACAATCAAAATATATGTGTATACCTTTCTCATTCGAGGATAATCGAAATCACGAGGATAAGCACTAGCACCAACAATGATGAGTTTTGGTCGAAAGAGGGTGGCAGTTTTCTCAAGCATATCATAATCAATAAGGCCTGCAAGTGAATTTGGTAATGAATGCAAATTATCAACGAATTATAAATGAACAACAATAGACCACATAGTCATTACACAATATAAGAATGCAGAGCAGCACCTATTGATTCATCAAGACGGTAGGGCATCGATTCAAAATAAATCGAAGTCCCAGATACCCGTCTTTTAGGAGTCATAAATCCATGTGACAAGTGACCTCTGATGAGTGCCAAATAATGTATATATCTATCCCTTTTTGTTAGCATTTAACTCATCTTTTGTGCAGTAATTCTACATTTTATCCCATATTCTGTATTTTCATTGTTTTCAAGAATAAATATTTTTCTTACTTAATTTTGCATTTTTAGGTAATAAATAAAGTCTGGATAACTTGCGGAGCGGAAAAGAGCTGAAGAGTGGTGAAAAGCCGGAAGAAATTACGCAAGGAAGCCGCGAAGAATGTTGTGCACAAGACCAAGAGGCTAGGAATGGGCTTGAAGAGGAAGAATTGTTTTTAAAGAAGATATGGGCTTGGCATACCCAAGGCCCAAAATCCTTACCCTCACCCATTTCCACTACCCAAGCCCGTATCGGATTTCAGCCGTCAGATTGGATCATCTCAACATCTAACGGTCGCTCCCTTGCTGTTCATCAAAGTTTGATACATCCGCTTCACACCACAAAACCTAACTCCATCTTGAGCCGTCAGTTTCGTTGTGCTTCTACATCCAACGGTCGCTCAATATCAGCCTCTCTTAACCGTCCGATTCAATTCAGTCTCATGCATCACACGGTCTCATCTTGCTGGACATCAAGAATGATATGTCCGATCAACACCGAAACAACCCTAGGATATATGACCCAAAATGAAACCAAAAACCTAATCACTTCTCCACTTCACCTTCTCTCTCTCGCCATCTTCTCCTCCACACCCGACAGTTGCAGACACCATGTTTGCCGTACCACCACCAACTCTCCACTGTCACTACCAAATACCACATCATCACAACCACCCTATCTCTCTACCTATCTATTCCATCAAGCTCTCCCCTATTCTAATCCCTAGATAAGAGACTGATGAGATAGATCGAGCTAGAGAAGCTAGAAAAGGCATGGGAATGAAGCTACAATGTCAGAGGAAGAATGGGTCGAGTTTAATTTGATGTTGCTACATCAAATCAGGTAAAAATCGAGAACCCTAACTTCTGTCAAATTTGAGAAATTTTACCAAAACCCTAATTTCGATTAGGAGAGAATTGAGAAGAGAGAGTAAGTAGAAATAGGGTATGGGTTAGACCTATTTCCCTAATTTCTTGAAAACCTAATTTTACTGTTTTAAATTTGGGATTTAGGGATTTGGGTGAAAACCCTAATTTGTAATTTGAGGGAAAATTCTTTGGGTATAAATTGAGGACTGTGGTGTATGTAATGGGCCTGCTTGGAATAGCCGGCGTCCAGGACTTTCATGTTCTGTGTAATGTTCTACTCTTAATATCATGTTGATGTTCATGTGTGTTATTTTCTTTCCCTGTTTTAATTTCCTGTTGATGTTCATGTTTGTTAGTTTAAATGTTCATGTATTGTTCTGTTGCCATATATCTTGTTTGTTTTGTCTGATGTTTAGGATATTTGATCTCATGCAATGTTTTAATCCTGTTTAATTTTAATGTCATGTTAGTGCCATGTTTAGTTCACTGTTAGGTTTAATTCACTGTCAAGAAGTGGAATGCTAGGTTAGAGCTTTGAAGCATTGTTTTGATTGAGCAATGGGAGAAATTAGTGCTCATAGCAAGCTAGTTCTCTTTCCATTCCATTTGTATGCTTAGGATGCATTGTTTTGATTGAGCAATGGGAGAAATTAGTGCTCATAGCAAGCTAATTCTCTTTCCACTCCATTTGTATGCCTAGAGCCACTGCCTTGGCCTTGCATTGTCATCACTGTTAGCTTCACCATCTCCCCTGCCCTTGGCTTAGGCCTTGGTTCCATTGTTCTCGTTTAGTTTCATTGTTCTGTCACTGTTACCTTTGCTTCACTGCTTTTACTACTTGCTACTGCCTTGTTTTCTTCCCCTTGGCTTGCTGCCTTTTCCTTGCTGCTGCTGCTGCTGCTTTCTTTCCCCTGCTGTGCAGTACTGCTGCTGCTTTCTTTTCCTTGCTGCTGCTGCTGCAACCTGGTTTCCACTGCTGCTGCTGCAACTGAGCTTGGCTCACAGCATAAGCCCAGTCCAGGTTAAAAGGCCAAGAGCCCATTGATTGTTCAAGGACCATAAGCCCAGTTAGCTGCTTGGCCATAGGCCCAATTCACTCTTGGAGCAGAGGCCCAGCCAATTAAACCACAAGCCTAGATCATTTCAGCACCTAGCCAACTGAGCCCAAGGCTCAGTTCATTTCAGGCTCAGCTCAGTTCATTTCAAGTACCAAGCCCACTTCACTGTTAGGGTGAAGTTGAGCCCAAAGCTTAATCAAAGCCCAAAGCTAAATCAAGGCTAAGTTACTCTGATTCCAAGTAAGCCCATAATTCATTGGTACCCATATCCCTTTTGGTATTCAAAAGCCATTGACCATTCAAAACCCAACAACAATTTAGGAGCCCAAAATAGCTAGAGAACTCCAAACACACCCAGTCTCTGTGGATCGACCCGTACTTGCACGAGCTACAACTGACGACCGTGCACTTGCGGTATTACTGTAGGCCCGCGTTTTTATTGCGCTTAATTTTATACGCTTTCCCGGGCCAACCAACCTCCATGAGGAAGATCCAGACCCTGTGCCAGTTACATGAAAAAATTAATACAGCCCCATATTTTGAAAGGAGAGTTGATTACATCCCTTAGGGGTTCAAAACTGATTTCAAAAAATTGGAGAGAAAGAGAAAGAGGCCTCAACTTACCATAATACGGTCATGTGGGTTGAGAAGTGCAGTGTAAACTTCAAAGTTAGCAGGAGAACCAGACAGAGGTTGGACATTAACTCCCCATTTCTTTGGGTCTAAGTGAAATGCAGCCAAAGCACTTTGTTGACAAAGTGTCTCTATCTCATCAATGTACTCATTGCCACCATAGTACCTACATTGCAGAATGAAATGATCAAATGAATTTTAATACAAATACAGGGAAAAAATACAACATTAAGCACCATCTTTACCTTTTACCATGAAGCCCTTCTGAATACTTGTTTGTGAGACAAGAACCCACAGCTTCCATCACTGCGCGAGATGTAAAATTCTCTGAAGCAATGAGCTCCAAGCTGTTAAACTGACGATTCTTCTCACTATCAATTATTGAACATACTTCAGGGTCTGCCTAACTTGAGAAGGTAATCTATCCGCAGTAGTAGTACCCAACTTGGGAAAAAAAGTTGAATAACCTTTAGTAAAAAGATTGGGTTGTTGCACAGCAGCACCCATTATTGCAGCTCCACTGTATGCCTGCATCTTCTTCACTTCTCCTTAAACATAACAAGGAGCACTTCCTATCAGTATGCGGTATATGTACTGAAGATTCATGAACTACAAATCAACAGTATGACAACAACAGGTGACAGATCTATGAAAAATAAGAGAATCGAAAGACATATTACAGTATTTCACATAAGTACTGAAGGGTAAGACTAAAAAAGGAGCAAAAACACAGCAAATAGCACTTCCTATCAGCATTATACATATATACTCATGGATCGAACCAAAAAAATTGGAAAAACTTCAAATAAAACAAAATTAGAAGAGTTTTGTATCAGTACGCCATATATGTACTGTCAATTCATACACGAAAAACAACTGTAACAAACCTAAAAACCATAAAAGCGTCAATAAAATCGATTTGATTATCAGAATACAATCAAAAAAACAAATCAAAAGAAGAAAAACCGAACAAAATAATCAAACAAGATGATTAGAAAGAATACCTGGAAACAGAAAACAAATATTCTCCTCGTAAATCATAACGATGCACCATCTTGTTCTTCTTCATTCAAAATAAGCTAGGTTTCTGTCAATACAGGATATACGTACTGTTGTTTCATACAAAAAAAACAATTCTAAAAACAACAAAATGGAACTAGTATGATCAAAGCTAATAACGAAATGAACCAAAAACGTGATTATTCATCTAGATCTAGTAAATAATCAAGAAATCAAACATGGAGATCAAAATCTTAATCAAACACCACAACGATTAGACCCAAAAAAAAACAGTTTGTATCAGTATGCCACATATGTACTGCTGATTCATGAACTAAAAAATAATTGTATGTAAAGAATCTATCAAAATAACATAATCGAGAGAGTCTTGTTTCAGTATCGAAGATATGTACTTATGAATCAAACAACAACGAGTGATAAAACTAAGAACAAAACATAATCAAAAGCAATTTGTATCAGTGTGCAACATATGTACTGTTGGATAATACCCCTGAAACAACAAACAAGCACGATTTTGATAAAATAAAAAAGCGAAAACAACAAGATAATCAAATCGAAAGTTCAAATATGTTAAAAACATCATAATCTAACCAAAAAATTGAATAATTACGATCAAGATTCATCAAAAACAAACCAAAACAAAAATGAACGCAAAAAAACAAACAAAAAACGAAACAAGAAAGTGAAAACGTAATCAAAACAATCCGATCTTCACAGATTCAGTTGAAAAAAACAAACAACAGCAGCAGAAAAAGATATTACATAACATACCTGTAAATCTTCAAAGAGATCTTCAGAAAAACTCTAACTCGTAATCCAAAAGCAGAAAAAAAATTTGAGCAGAAGCAGAAAGAGAGGAGGAGAGCGGATCTCGGATTTTGGAAAAAATGGTAATTTTTTTTTAATAAATATATATGTACTATCAGGGAATGGGTAGTTTGGGTATTTTTAAAAGTGGATTATGACATCCCGCACGTGTACCGGACCAGGGGATAAAAAATTTGGTCCAATGTCCTCTTTTTATTTTTATTATGGACCTCTAGTTACTGGGCTTTAGTGGGTGGACCTGCCATTAACTAAGACTACCATAATAGTACCTATTGGTAATTCCTACTAATCTTATTACTAAGAAGGCTTTGATGGTTGAAACATCTTCATAGGGTTGGGAAGGAGATCCAAGCTATCCAGTCTAGACTCAAAGTTGTCTCTGATAGTCGAGTCACATATGGAATAAACAATTTACGCGAAGCTTCAAGTTCTTTAGCGAGCCAAATGATACAACAACAACAGCTGAGAAATCATTATCCACATGTTGAGGATGATCATGACATTATCGGCTTGGAGGAGCATACAAAGACGTTGCAGACTGAACTGATGAAAGATGATGAACGTCGTTATGTAGTATCTATCGTTGGTGTCGGAGGTCTGGGAAAAACAACTTTAGCCAAGAAGATATACAAACATGATATTGTTATGAGTCGGTTTGATTGTCATGCTTGGAGTTCTATATCTCAACAATTTAACCCGGGAGATTCTTTATTACAATTAATAAAGACATCGATGAATCTAGGTGACAATGAGTTGAACAGGATCAAAGAACTGAGCATGAGAGATCTCGTCGGAAAGTTGTACTTGTACCTCCAAGATAAGCGATACTTCGTAGTCTTGGATGATTTATGGAGTTTCGAAGACTGGAATACGCTAAGTCCTGCCTTTCCAAATGGGAAAAGAGGAAGTAAAGTATTGCTAACCACTCGAAACAAAGAAGTAGCTTCACAAGTAGATCCATGGAGCCTGCAACTCGAACCTCATCTTTTAAATGATGAAGACAGCTGGGAATTACTTTGTAAGAAAGCATTTCCCAAGAATATGAGAGATGTTGCTTGCTACCCCACAAATCTGGAGAAATTAGGAAAGGATATGGTGCGTAAATGTGGAGGTCTGCCCTTGGCGATCTGTGTTCTTGGAGGGATATTAGCAACAAAGAGGGCAGAGATCAAGGAATGGGAATATGTCAATAGAAACTTCACCTCAAACATTAATAAAGGAAAAAATGGAGGTGTGATGGGTATACTCGAATTAAGCTACAATGATCTGCCAGTTCACTTGAAGCCATGCTTTCTTTACTTAAGTCTTTCCCCAGAAGACTATGTAATTCCAAGAAAAAAATTGATCCAACTGTGGATTGCCGAGGGCTTCATACTACACATGCAAGAAGATGCACTAGTAACACCGGAGGACATAGGGAAGAACCAATATTATGCAGAGTTGATTCAAAGGTGTATGATTCAACCCGACAAAGATACTAATCCATGGAGGAAAAAAGCATGTCGGATGCATGATCTAATGCGGGATCTTTGTTTGTTAAAGGCGAAGGAGATGAACTTCAGTGATGTTTATAATGACCACAATGATGGGATAACGTTAAATTCTTCGAGAACTGATACATGTAGAAGGCTGCGGAGGTATTCTCTCCATCTTAATGATCAGGCGAAAAGGTATGACAACCTTTACTTCAATAATTCAACTTGCGCACTTCGTACTCTTCTTGTCAACAATCCACGGGGTAATCCGCTAGCTCCACTGCAATACCAAAACATAATACTACTTCAAGTTTTGGATCTTGAAAATGCTAAAAACTTTAGCACAAATATAACACAAGAAGTAATGGCAACTGCAAGATAAAACTTAGCTTATATGAAGACAACTCTCTTTATTGATGTTTAGAAAATCTCTCAAAACTAAACACAAGCTCTAATCTTGCTCATATGATCAACCACAACTTTGGTGATCATATATGTATAGAACTATGAATTCTTTTTCCTAATCCTATTACCTTATTACATGTCTTTCCTTTTCTTAGAACTAGATGACTTCTGATTCCCTTAGGATTACATCAATTTCCTTTTCTTATCCTAACCAACTTGTTAGAGATTATCTTAGGCTTAATGTTGAAGTTTAACCAACATTCTCCCCGTTAAGCTTCAACCTTACCCGTGACATATCTTGTACTCCAATCAGTTGTCTCATTTCTTCAAACTTGATCCGAGCTAATGCCTTTGTCAATATATCTGCTTTCTGCTCAGTTCCTGGTATGTGTTCAACGTTGATGATCTCCTTCTCGATACATTCTCATATGAAATGATACCTTTTGTGAATGTGTTTCGTCTTCCCATGAAACACTGGATTTTTAGTGAGTGAAATTGCAGACTTATTATCAATCTTGATGAGAACTTTTTCAGGTTCTCTTCCTTTGATTTCACCCAACAGTTCTTGAAGCCATATTGATTGTTTAGCTGCTTCTGTTGCATCCATAAACTCAGCTTCACAGGATGAGAGGGCTACATTGTCTTGCTTCTGTGAACACCATGTAATAGCTGCTTCTCCTAGATAAAATATATGACCAGTTGTACTTTTTCCATCATCTTGGTCAATATTATGATTGCTGTCACTATACCCAACAATTCCTTTTGATCCTCCTCGGCCATACTTCAATCCATAGCTGATTGTTCCTCTTAGATATCTCAATATCTGTTTTATTACATCACCATGAAACTTGCGTGGACTCTGCATATAACGGCTTGCTATTCCCACAGAGAAAGCCAAGTATGGTCTTGTGTGTAACAAGTATCTAAGGCATCCAACATTTCTTCTATAACTCGTTGGATCAATCTTAGCTTCTTCTTGTGCCTTTGAAACTTTAAGTCCAAACTCCATTGGTATCTTAGTTGGATTACAAGTTTCAAGTCCTGCTTCTTTCAGAATTCTCCTTGCATAAGCTTCTTGTTTAATCTGAATCCCATCTACTCCTTGATGGACTTCTATGCCAAGGTAATAAGTGAGTTTTCCGAGGTATGACATCTCAAACTTTGATGACATTTCTCTCTTGAACTCATTGATCACCTTAAGGGAGTTTCCAGTCAAAAATAGATCATCTACATAGACTGCAATCACAAGAAGCGTTCCCTTTTCTTCTCTTCTGTATACTGATGTTTCTTTAGAGCACTTAACAAATCTGATTTCTCTTAAGATTTGATCTAACTTTGTATTCCAGGATCGAGGAGCTTGTCTTAGACCATATAGAGCTTTTGATAACTTGTAAACTCTATGTTCTTGTCCCTTTACTTCGAAACCTTCTGGTTGTTCAACATACACATCTTTACTTAGTTCGCCATGCAAGAATGTCGTCTTTACGTCTAAATGATGAATTTCCCATGAGTTTGATGTCGCTTATGCTATTAAGAGACGATTTGTCTCTAGTCTAGCAACTGGTGCGAAAACTTCATCAAAGTCTATGCCTGATTCTTGAACGTATCCCTTAGCTACAAGTCTTGCCTTATATTTTTTGACAATACCATCAGCATTACGTTTTATTTTGAAAATCCACTTAAGATCAATCACTTTTACCCCACATGTCTTATCAACTAGAAACCAAGTCTTGTTTCTGTTGATTGAAATAATTTCTTCTCTACATGCTTGTGTCCATTTAGTCGAGACCTTTGCTTCCTGAAAATTCCTTGGTTCATCATTAACAGAAAGTATCATAATCTCACATTCTTCTGCAGCTTGAAGAACATAATCCTCCAGATACTGTGGATTTTATATCTGTCTTGTTGATTTTCGCAGTGGAATGGGTCGAGTTATTTCATCGATCTCCTCTTCTTCTTCTTCTTCTTCTTCTTCTTCTTCGTTATTCTCAGTGTTTTCATTATTCTCTTCTTCTTCTTGATTAACATCATTGTTTCCATTAGTATTGATGATTATGGGTCCTTCTCCTTCATCAATTACTTAACCCCATCTCATGTGAAACATTCCTGGATCCCTACTTGGTCCATCATTAGTTTCTTTCCAGTTCCAGTTTGCTTTTTCATCGAATACCACATCTCGACTCACTATTACTCTTTTCGTTGTTGGATTGAATAATCTGTAAGCTTTGGATCCAGGATCAATTCCTAGATGCACAAGAGTCTGAGATCTATCATCCCGTTTCTTAAGAGTTGCAGAATCAACTTTTGCGTATGCTTTGCAACCAAACACTCTTAAATGATCTATGTTTGGTTTTCTCTTTCGCAAACTTTCATATGGAGTCATGTCTTTCAGAGCTTTCGTAGGTATCCTGTTTATTAGGTATGTGGAGTGTCGTACAGCTTCTCCCCATAGATAATTAGGTACCTGCTGGTGGGCCAGGAGATGTGTATAAAAATGAAGCAATGAAACGGGGGCCTACAGTAATACCGCAAGTGCACGGTCGTCAGTTGTAGCTCGTGCAAGTACGGGTCGATCCACAGAGATCGGGTGTGTTTGGAGTTTTCTAGCTAATTGGGTTCCTAAATTTGCTATTGTTGGGCTTTGGGTACCAATGGATTTTGGTAACCAATGGGTTATGATTGTGCTTTGGGCCTTTGAATGATTTTGAATTGGATTGAACTGAGCTTGGGCTCAGAAATGTGGACTATGGGCTTTGGTTTCAGTGAACTGATTTGAGCTTTGGGCTCAACAGTTCAACTGTGAATTGGGCTTAACAGTTCACTTGTGACTTGGGTTTGGTAGTGAACTAGGCTTTGGCCTTAACTGGGCTTCAGAGGCTTTTGGAAGTGAACTGAGCTTTGGGCTCAGCAGCAGCAGGCAGGAAAAGGAAGGCAGCAGCAGGAGCAAGAGCTGCAGCAGTTTGGCATCAGCAACAGCAGCTGAGACAGGAGGCAGCAGCAGGGGGAAGCAAAGCAGCACAAGTGCTGCAGCAGCAATTGCAGCAGTAGAAGAAAAAGGCAGCAATGCAGCAAGGGTTACAGCAGCAGTACTGCAGCTGCTCAAGCAGTGAAGAAAATGCAAAACAGAAAAGCAACAGAGTTGCAGGGCAGGGAAGAAACAACAAGGCAAAAGCAATACAAAACAAGAAAACAAAGCTAAACAGTTGAAGATGGAATTGTGGATGAGAATGAAGTAGATTATGGATGGGAACTAGGGTTTGAATTCACTCTAACTTCTACTATGTATTCTCCTATAGAAAGTTAAACACAACTATGGTATTCTTTCCAAAGCACTAATTGTCTTTCTACAGCACAACTAGTCAAAGGATTATGAATTCAGCTTGAGTTGCAGCTTATCAACAGCTCATGAACCTAACTACAAAGTATACTTGGCATACATTGTGAAAGTGAGGTGATGATGAACTAAGTTCAAGTTTTTCCTAAACTTGTTTAGCCTTCTAAAGCAATATGATCAATGTACTACACAATAAGAATTTAGGGATTCATCAAGTCCCTAGCATGATGGTTTAGAACATGACAAACATTACACTAACATTACATGGCAGTGAGCATGACAGTGAACAACATGGTGAACTAACATGACAACAACAGTGAACAATATGGTGAACTAACAGTGAACATTCATATAAACAGAGAATTAAAACCAAGAACAAGAACAAGTGCAATTAAAAGTAAAAGTGCAACTAACAGGAGCATCAAACATTAAAAATTAACAGTGCAATTTAAAATTGGAATTAACCTAACCCAAATTGGGTGGAAACTTGGCTAGTCCAAGAACAAGTTTTAACATCCTAATTCACTTCCCTTTTATACCCAAATTATCAAATTAGGGTTTACACCCATTTTCCCCAAATCAGAAAATTAGGGTTTTTTAAATTACCCAAAATGTACTTACAAACTCCCAAAATTTGCTCGACCCATGCTTCTTGATGTCCCTCTGATGCTCTTCCTGCTCCTATTGTCCCCTAATTTCTAGTTATTTTACTCACCCCAAAACCTAGGGTTTCAGAGGTTGTGAGATGAAGAAAATAACTAGGCTAGGGTGTTGTCGGGTGTTTGTGGTGGTGGTGTAGCTCGAGGTCTGGTGGTGGCTGGAAATGGTCGGGGAAGGTGGTGGAGTTGCAGAGCTCTGCAACTGTCGGGTGAAGGAGATGAAGTCGAAGTTTTGGGAAGAAGGGAGTGTTTGGGTGGTAGTATAGGCTTCGGTGCTAGGGTGTGAAGCGGGATTATCTGAAGTTGATGCGCAGCGATCTGGTCCGTAGGATGTGACGATGGTAGGTGGATCCAACGATGAAATGGGAGGCTGTGGGTAGCGACCGTCGGATGGAGGAATGCAACGAAAAGGACGGCCCAAGATGGAGATGGGCGTTGCGATGTAAAGCGAGAGCTTCGGAGTTTGATGTGCGATGATGGAGCGACCGTAGGATGCTGAAATGCTTCGATCTGACGGCTGAAATCCGATACGGGCTTGGGTAGTGGAAATGGGTTTGAGAAAGGGTTTTGGGCCTTGGGTATGCCAGGCCCATAACTTCTTTAAGAACAATTCTTCCTTCTTGAGCCCACTTCTACCCTCTTGGTCTTGTGCACAACATTCTTCGCGGCTTCCTTGCGTAATTCCTCCCGGCTTTTCACTACTTTTCTGCTCTTTTTGCTCCGCACTTCATCCAGATTTTATTTGTTACCTAAAAATGCAAAATTAAGTAAGAAAAATATTTATTCTTGAAAACAATGAAAATACAGAATATGGGATAAAATGTAGAATTAATGCGCAAAAGATGAGTTAAATGCCAACAAAAAGGGATAAATATATACAATATTTGGCACTCATCACCTGCATAGCCTTTAAAGAACTTCTTGTCATCTCCATTAGAGTCCTGTTTCTCCTCTCCACCACTCTGTTTTGTTGTGGTAGCCCTCGAACCATCTTGTTCTGAGACATAGTTTTTAAGGTTCTGAAACTTATGTGTCCTAACCTTGCGTGCCACTTCCATGTCTGATCTTCCAGTCTCATATTCAGACACAATGGCCTTCCAATCATGAGACTTATCTTGTAGAGTCTATTCTGTGAGCGTGAGACTCTAACTAAAAGTCTTCCACTTGGGTCATGAACTGTTAGATAATCTTGTCGCATTCTAACATCGCATCCAACTTTTGTAGCTTGTCCTAAACTTAGAATGTTGCTTTGTAAGTTTGGGATGAAGTAGATGTTTGTGACAAGCTTCTGTTCTCCAGTCTTGCTCTGAAACAGAATTGATCTTTTCCCTTCAATTTCTACGGAAGATCCATACCCAAACTTCGCTTGTCCTTTGATTTTCTCATTGAGTTCAGAAAAGTAGTGTCTCTTACCAGTCATGTGATTGCTGGCTCCATTATCTAAATACCAGATTCCTTCTTCTCCATCCTTTGATTCCTAGTTCTTTGGTATTAGTTTCCCTTCGTTTAAGAATACAACTTCGTGCATGAAAAGAGCTGTATCTGCTTCCCTTGTTTCATTCTTGTTTGCTTCTTCCATCTTTTGTATTCTTTCAGGGCATACATAGGAGAAGTGTCCTGGTTTATCACATATGTAACAAATAATGTTTGATCTATCCTTCTTTTCTTTCCCTTGGTTTTGATCATTCTGACTTGTTGTTCAATCTTGTGAGTTAAACCTTCCTCCCCTTCCTCGGCCTCTGTTTCCTCTACCACATCTTCCACGACCTCTTCCTCTTGTCGCAGAGTTTTGTTGGTAAGAGTTTGTGTACAAGAGTTTTGCTTGAGTTTCTCCATTTTTTCATCAAGGATTCTCTCTTCATATGCTTTCAATCTTTCAATTATATCTTCATAGCTAGTCTTCTTTAAATCTAAGACTTGTTCGAGAGAAGCTATGATATGAATATACTTGGATCTTGGTAAACTATTGAGAAACTTCTTTACCAGTTTATCTTCATCAATGGATTATCCAAGTGACGCAGCTTTTGAGGCCATCTCTGATAGCTTTCCTGCAAAGCTATCAATAGTATCAGTGTCTTTCATCTTCATTCTTTCAAATTCAGACATTAAGGTTTGCAGACGGGCTTCTTTAACTCGATCAGCTCCGAGATTACGTGCCTTTATTGCATCCCAAATTTTCTTTGAAGTTTCCTGTTCACCAACTTGTAGAACAAGACATTCTGGTATTGCTTGAAAGAGTAATCCAATGGCAACATTGTTTTTGTATGGGTCCAGTGTAACAGGATCAATTGTTTCCCACACCTTGTAGATTTTCATCAGTACCATCATTCTCATGGCCCATACTGTGTAGTTTGTGGCGTTGAGGATTGGAACTTGTATTGATGGTGGCGTGAACTGTTTTGCATGTATGATGGTGCTCTCGTCTCCTATGGCTCGGTGTAGACAAGCTCTGATACCAATTAATGACAACTGCAAGATGAAACTTAGCTTATATAAAGACAACTCTCTTTATTGATGTTTAGAAAATCTCTCAAAACTAAACACAAGCTCTAATCTTGCTCATATGATCAACCACAACTTTGGTGATCATATATATATAGAACTATGAATTTCTTTTCCTAGTCCTATTACCTTATTACATGTCTTTCCTTTTCTTAGAACTAGATGACTTCTAATTCCCTTAGGATTACATCAATTGCCTTTTCTTATCCTAACCAACTTGTTATAGATTATCTTAGGCTTAATGTTGAAGTTTAACCAACAAGAAGTTACCAAATTAGTTCACTTGAGGTATTTAGCATTAGGAAAGGGTCAATTGGACATTCCAATTCCGTCATCCATAGGTAACTTACGAAATTTACAAACCTTAAATTTACCTTTTAGAGGGTTAATACCCGACACGATAACAAATTGTGTACAATTAAGACACCTAGAGGTAGGATTTGGTGAAGTGACCGATAGTTTTCAAATCGAGAATTTGATAAACCTTCAAATTCTCAGTAATGTAAAGGCTGGGAAATGGATAAGAAAAGGTTGTCTTGGGAAGCTGTCAAAACTACGAAATTTGAGTGTGAAGAATATCTCCCGAACGCAAACTGATGTTCTTATACATGAAATTGCTGACAAGAAGAGTTCATCATCTGATGACCAGTATCAGAACCCCATTAGAGTTTTGCGTCTTCAAAGTACCGATAATTTTGACAACAAAATATTTGATTCACTCTCTTGTTGCCATAACCTTTACCGGCTGCAGTTGAATGGTAAACTAGATGTTCTTAACCTCCAGAAATACCCACCGAATCTCAGCAAGTTAACATTAGATGAGAACATGTTGAATGAAGACCCGATGAAAACTCTTCAATATCTTCCAAAGCTCAAGTCATTAGTCATGCATAGAACATACACAGGGGAGGAAATGGTATGTTCTGCAAAAGGTTTTCCTCAACTCCAAGTTTTAATCATATTTGGATTTGATCGACTAAAGACATGGACAGTTGAGCAAGGTGGGATGCCACGTCTGAAGGAGTTGCATTTAAATGTCTTGCGGGAACTGAGAATGCTTCCCGAAGGATTGAGGTTCATGACTACACTAGAAAAGTTGAGAATTAATTCACATATGCCAACCATCAAAGACAGGGTTGTAAGAGAAAGAGGAGAAGATTGGTATAAAGTCCAACATATACCTTCAATCAAAGTGAGCAACCATTAGTTCTGTTGCATTCTTCTAAAATCGTTTGTAAAAATATTCTTGTTAAGTAAAGTAAGTATTGTATATATTGTTGATCATCATGTTTCAGGGTTTTATATTCTTACTTGAATTATAAATTTCGGTACACCCCAATCAAATTGTTAACCCCGGTAACAATCTTGTAATCATTATACACACTGTTAGTAACACAGTGTGTGACTCGTCAGTAGTGTGTCGCCCTTCTGTGGACAAGTGTGGACAAGTGTAATTAAATTGTCACACTGTTTAACTTTCAGAATTTTTCCCCCGGTCGATCTAAAACGGGGACAAGTGTAATCAAATTGTCCGGTAATTTTTTTCAAGCCATAGTAACCAGGAAATTGAGTCCCTTATAGAGGTGATCGCTATTTCTCATTTCTATTCTAAGGCAGGTTGATTTAAGGTTATTATTATTGGTCAAGAACTATCCGGTAACTAATTCAATTACGTTTGTTAAATCTAATCCGAAATTAGACTTTCTAAAACACCTATAAATTGTCATGTAAGTCTCCACCTAATCCTCAACCAGCACTGTTTAATTATTTTCTCTCTTTCTGAAAGCTTCATCGATCAATAAGAGCTAATATCAATATATTTATATCCAAAGAGAAAGAGAGAAAATGGCCGGTTGCAATAAGATTATGTTCATCTCAATGTTGATTATGGGTATGTTGCTGATAAGTACTAATAATGTCGTCGAAGCACAATTTGAATGGGACTGCAACGAATGCTTGAGGAATTGCTGTAGAATGTATCCTGAATCTAAATGTCTAAGTGATCCTGAATGGTGTAACGGGCTCTGTGATGCAACTCATAGAAGCAATCATGGTTCCGGCAAAAATTAGAAGCATGCAACAATGTTATTTCTAATACCATTAGCTAATAACAATACTGCTGATCATTCGGCAATCGTGTAACCATGAATCACTGTGATGATCAATAAACAAAATCTTATTTTGCTTGCATTCTCTTTACTTATTTATTTTATTAGGACTACATTTGCAAAAGCAATATAGGCATAGTCTCAAAGTTCTGTTAGAACTAGACGTCGAGAAAACAGTAGGAAAATGGCTTTTGATAAAAAGTACAACAGTATTCTCAGTAGCGGAGCCAAAAATATTTGTCTGGGGAGAGAACTATACATATAGTGAAGGATGATACCATCGCACTGAATTGAGGTTGAAGCCCACAAAAAAATTCAGACATTTTCTCCACCAAACAGTAAAATTTAAGGATCAACACTACTGTTAAGGAAAAATTCTTAATTTGGAAAACGCTGAAACTAACCAACCAATATTAACTTAATAGTTCCACTTAGTTTAAGCACATAATTAAATAACAAATCTAGATTATATAAGATATATAAGTAAATAATTGTAATAATGTAAGATAAACTAGTCAGTTTCCAATTTTTTTCTCATAAATAGTTATTAATTTTCCTGCTATAACCTAAATTTTCTTTTATCTGCCGAAAATTAAGGGGGACAAATATTCTATTTAACCAAACAGTGTAGATATAAACCACGACCTATTGCTATTAAAGTTTTTCTTGGTTAAAAAACATCGGCACAGAATCGGCCATTTTGAAAATTCATATCCGCGAATTATAGCTTTGAGCAAATACCTATTTTTTTCTATTGGTTTTTTATGCTACAGTGGGATATGAATATCAACATTAGTCGATTATAAATCATACTCATTCTAAAGTTTGAGTATGATGTATGTTCAAAGTGAAAATGAATATGAAACCATGTGTACTCACTTTAAATCGATTTTATGTATGATTTTATACCCATTTTTAACTCGAGTATGATATATACCCGGTCTAAGAATGATTATTAAAGAGTATCTAGAGAATTGCTCAATATGGTCATGTAGACGGTTGATTGTGTTAGAGCATTGCTCGGTCGAACTTACAAGTGTTGCTATCTCAAGCTTGTTATCAAATTTAATTGTCAAAACTATATATTGATTTCTAGTATATAATTAGTTAAGTCTCGGACTAGGATAGAATTGTAGTTGAGAAATAGTGGTACACTGCAGTCATCATTGTGTTCTACCTTTTGAATGCGAAGATCAACCGAAGCTTTTGGAAAACTTCATCAACAAAAAGTAAGTGAAGACTAAGCCACCAATATCTCAAGTTATATTCACCTTTCCATCATTTGAGACGATGTCGCATAACTAATTTGACTAGTTTGCATAGACAAGAATTTCGAGTCGAATAACTAATTCTAGTTAACGGATTTTCTCGAAATATAATGACTAAGATTAATGAAAATTTATTCATGCTTGATGAATTTCGGTGGAGAACAATTTATTGTTCGGAACCAAATAGTGATTCAAGTTATCATTCGGAAATATCTTGGAACAGTGATATGTGTCATTGATGTTATTCAGGAATGTTTCGAATTGACTTAGAGAAGAACTACTATATTCAGAATACAAGACAGTGGTATCAGTCTTACAAACCGAGATAAATTGTTATATGTCTGAATCCGTATTAAATGTATTCGTACACGTAGCGGAGTATCTATTACAGATTTGTGTGATACGCATATTCGTATGCACATAATGGGAACATCTGTTTGTTTCGTGATCTGAATGGGTATGTATTTTCGTATACAAACCATTTAGGAACTTTGGTTATGGAACCGTGTTTAAGTATTCAAACCGGAATGTGAACCAATACAGTTTTGTGAAAAAGCGGGGGTCTAACAGCCTCACCCAATATTTCGCTTAACAATCTATATAGACTAACTCCAATATACTTTTAAGAGAATCAACTAGACAGTCAGACTCAATCTTAATAAAAAGTATATCAAAGAGTTATATCTCAATTTATCGATTCAATCCCAACTCAAACAAGTATAAATCTGTGAGTCTTATTGAACACAAGAGAAATAACTTGAACGGTACCAAAGACCAATATTCAAGGATCAATCAACAATTTCAATCAATAACTTGAACAGTTAAATGCCACTTCCACTTCCATGATATTGTTATGAGTCGGTTTTATTGTCATGCTTGGAGTTCTATATCTCAACAGTTTAACACGGTAGATTCTTTATTACAGTTAATAAAGACATCGATCAATCTAAGCGACAATAAGCTGAGCAGGATCAAAGAACTGAACATGAGAGATCTCATTGAAAAGTTGTACCAGTACTTCAAAGATAAGTGATACTTCGTAATTGTGGATGATTTGTGGAGTTCCGAAGACTGGAATACGTTAAGTCTTGCCTTTCCAAATGGGAAGAGAGGAAGTAAAGTATTGCTAACCACTCGAAATAGAGAGGTTGGTTCACAAGCAGATCCATGGAGCCTTCAACTCGAACCTCAACTTTTAAATGACGAAGACAGTTGGCAATTACTTTGTAAAATTGTAATTTCCAGGAATATGAGAGACTGTAATTGCTATCCCACGGGTATAGAGAAGTTAGGAAAGGATATGGTGCAATTTTTGTTCTTGGAGGGATATTAGCAACAAAGAGGGCAGAGATCAAAGAATGGGAATATGTAAATAGAAGCATCACCTCAAACATTAATAAAGGAAATAATGGAGGTGTGATGGGTATACTCGAATTAAGCTACAATGATCTTCCAGTTCACTTGAAGCCATGCTTTCTTTACTTAAGTCTTTTCTCAGAAGACTATGTAATTCCAAGAAAAAAATTGATCCAATTGTGGACTGCCGAGGGCTTAATACCACACATGCAAAAATATGAACTAGTAACACTGGAGGACATAGGGAAGCACCAATATTATGCAGAGTTGAATCAAAGGTGTATGATTCAACCCGACAAAGATACTAATCCATGGAGGGAAAAAGCATGTCGGATGCATGATCTAATGCGGGATCTTTGTTTGTTACGAAGGAGATGAACTTCAGTGATGTTTATAATGAACACAATGATGGAATAACGTTAAATTCTTTGAGGACTGATACATGTAGAAGGCTGCGGAGATATGCTCTCCATCTTAATGATCAGGCGAAAAGGTATGATACCTTTACTTCAATAATTCAACTTGCGCACTTCGTACTCTTCTTGTCAACAATCCACGGGTAATCTGTAAAGACCCGCAAGTTTGTCAACGTTATTAGACCGATCATGTGTCCAATTAGCCGATAATAACTCGATTAGTTTAACATGAACGATAATTAATAGGAATTAATATAACAACGATTGATATACGAAACTAGTATCATTAGATAGGTCCCGAAAAGTTATGCAGAGTGGACTACTCGAACGTGTCATTCGGATACCGGACGAAGAAGATATCGTCAGTTTCATACGAAGGGTAAAATCGTTATTTCTGGAAAAACGTTTTTGATGCAACACTGACACGTTGTAGCTGTTATTCTCAAATATAGTGGGTGTCCTAGTAATATTTACTTGGTATTATCTACTTCCAGATCGAAGAGAAGACCATTTCTCTTTTTCGGTTTCTCTTTCTTCTTCTTCTTCTTCTTCTCTACTCCCTGTTCATCCTGCTAAATATTTTTGAGTTGAGAGTGAGAGCCGATCGAATAAACTCTATGGTGGAGTTGTATAAAGGATGTATAGTCGAGGTTGTTGTTGGTTTATCTTAAGAGGAAGAAGAAACGATGATTGAAAAGAATTTAGAATCTAGGGTTTCTGAATCTGGTTTCAAGATTCAATTGAAGATGAATTTGATGTTTTAAGAGGGTGATTTGAAATGGGTATTGAGGGATCAAACTAATTAGGGTTTGGAATTGAAGAATAACTCGAAATGAATAATTATGGTTTGAGCAGTGATTCGGGAATTCTAGATGAAGATAATTGAAAGGATGAGTTGAAGCTGTCCTAGTGATGAATCTGCATAGAAAGGTAATTTAGGGTTTCATGGATTTGAATCTGTATTGTGTAATTTTGGAGAATAAATTATGATTCTTAGATGAGTTTGTTAAGATTGAAGTTAAATCGTTTTATGAAGTTTGATTTCAGATTCTTTGTGAGAATGGGAATTTCAGATTAGGGTTTTGCATGTTCTTCCCCAAATTAGTGACTCAGTGGATTAGGTTCTAAAGAGAATTGAGATTAAATGGTAGAGATGAAGATTTTGATTTCAGAAGGTGATGGAACTATTATGAGTCTTGAACTGGTTGGTGCTTGAACAAAGCTTATCTGAGGTAATTGATCGTCTCTGTAGTTTAATTAAGTTATTCAATTCAATTATTGAAATTATGAAATTATTGGGAAGCTAAGAACAGGGTGATTATGGTGAGTGGGTTGATGAACTGAGTTGCAGGTGGTGGGATGGTGTTGTAGGAAGAGAGTTTATGCAGTTCATTTTTTAGCTGCAGTTATTTGATTTGGTTGTGATGGTGGTGGTTTCCTGAGTTAAACTAATTGAGCTGAAGTGATGAGTTTAGATGACTGTTGGGCCTAATAGTTACCACGGAGAAGATTTGAGTTAAATGATGAAATGTAGAAGATGTTGGTGGAGATATAATTATAATTGAGTTGGTGTTCTGTGTAGAATTGAATGTAGTTATAATATTTTGTGGTGTTGATGGTTGGTGGTCTTAGTTGGGGTTGTAATTGCATAACTGAAGGGGATAATTTTTGGTGGTTGTTTGATTCATAAAATGTGTTGGTGGAATGTTGTGTTGATGGTGGTTCAGCTCAGGTGCAGATTAACTAGAATTGTAGTTGGAATTCAGAACAAAAAAGTGAGGTTGTGCTGTTGAGTATGGAATGAGTGTGTCGAGTTACAAGTAATATAGAATTGGTTCTGATATAATGAGATGGTGGTAGTGTTGTTGATGTTCATGGAACTCAGGTTGTATTTTAAGTTTATAATTGAGTTGCAAGTTATGTGAATGTGTTAGTATGCCATGGAAATTGGATTTGATGTTGAACTGAGGTCTGGTGGTAATAAGGTGGTTGTAACTGAGATGTGTTGGGTATGAGGTGAATGGGAGTAATGGGTTTTGTTAATGGTTCATTTGGGGCTTGCCTATGCTATTGCAGGTAAGCTTAGTTTATGTTGTAATTGAATTATGGAATTCTATTATTCAATAGATGTGTTTTGATCATATGAATAGAATCAGATTATTTGTATTCTGGTAACTACAATAGGATTAGGCTGTTAGTTATCCTAGTCAGTGTAGGTGACTTAGTATGTTTAACTGAATTAGTGTATTTGACTGAGTTAACTCAGTGACTAGACCCGACCAGGCTTGACCGAGTTGAACTTGACTGATTCTTGTTTGACTCAGTGGACCATTTGACGAAGACCTTGACTTGACTATGGACGTTGACTGTTAGTTGATCCTTGACCGTCACTTTGATCGTTAGTGACTATTAGTTGACTGAGATGGACTGGACCTTAGTTTAATGGGATTGTTTAGAGAACTTGGGTTAATATCTTGTATTCTTAGGTAGATGTTTTGAGCCTCTTGTGGTCCGAGTCAATTTCGGCTATCTCGGCCGGAATTCCGCCGGAAATTCCGTTTCCGGACCAAGCTAACACAAAATGCTACTTTCCGCCGAGACGGAAAATACCCGGTAAGGAACCGAAATTCCGGCCGAGATTGGACAAAAAACCCGGAATTCCGGGCGAGATTCGAGTTAAGTGACTTGAGTGACTCACTTATAGATCGATATCGAGGGAGCAACAGAAAGGGATCGAGAATTCGAGAGAAGAAAAAGAAGAAAAAGAGAGGGAGTTAGCAAAATTTCCAGCGATATACATATAGATCGATATCGAGACTAGAGAGTTTGGTGACTTGGTCGGATGCTAGAGAGTAGAGACAAAGAGTTTCATGAATTAAATTGAGAATTTGAGATATGGATCTGTTGTGATTTTGTTCATAGAAGATTAGGTTTTCAATCAGAAAACAAGTAAGTAATCCAAACCCTTTCTTTATTTTTGTTAAAATAGACTGATGCATGATGTTTTTATTGATTATAATCGAAGTTGAGATGATTGATGTTCTTAAATTTAGGGTTTGTGTAATTAGGATTTATCTTAAATTGGGAATTGTTATTCAGAAATTAGGATGTTGTTATCTGGATTTCATCTTGTAAGTCAGAGACAAGATGTTGTTGTCTCAATCATTGATCCAGATATCAAATTCCGTCACCCATAAACAGGCCTTGATGTCATCTCCCTGTTTTCATGTCTCCATCATTGATCCACAAGTTTGCATTAAAAATTACCTTGGTCGACTGATCACAATTCAGTCCATCTACCGATTTATATACGTCAGATGATGCCAGTGGATAGCTTGGTGAAGATCAAAGATTGTTGTTAGGATGTGGTTGATAACTAGAGAGACCTTCTATATTCAATGAATTGGTTGTGAATTACCCAGGATAGTGCTTGAATTCTCTACATTGTAGACTGATATAGAAAATTTAAGCAACCATAGCGCTTGTTCTTGCATGACATCCTAATTTTTTTCATTGGAGATTCCTTCATTGATTAAGTACTTACTTACTAATTTGTAGGAGCCTAGCTAATATAAAGATACAGGACAAAAGAAAAAAGAGCATGTAGTTTGAATAAAAGGTCTGGGCCTGGTTTTAGTGTGTTCATCTATCTTCATATGCACAGATTATAAGTACTGCATCCACATAGTAGTTGTATGATTGTTTCTCACGGCATCCTGAAAGCATGTTTCTTGTTCCATCACTCTATTTATAATGGATTGAAGCACCATTTCTGTAATCTAGGTTCATGAATGCTTTAAAAATAAGAATTCTTATGTCCCTCTCTAGATGAGTTAAAGATTTTAGGCTTGGTACGAGTTGTGTTAGAGATCATGTTCTTATTCCTCGACACTAGTGCACCATTTGGTAACAAAATTCCGCTTTCGGAAGATGAACATAACCTTGGTGTCTAACATGTTTATACAAGTTGGTGGAACAAACCACCCATTGAAGGCACTCATATGATTCTAGTTGTTGTTTTCTTCTGAACTGCAGAAAATGTTCAGAAGATAAGAGCAATTGCTAGTTGTTGTTTTCCTTCTGTGTTTTGTGATGGGATACTGCACTTAATAGAAAGACCTGGATGATAGTTACTTATTGCAAACCTGTATACTTAAGTAATTTTCATCACTCCGTATTTCTTAATTTTTTTGTCAAACTTGTTAAAAGATTAAGGTCTTTATAGATTAGTTTAACTTTTATCTCTAGTCGGTTTAAGATCTTAAGTTCTTTCGTTTCAGGTTGTGGTTATGGATTCTTCCAATGCATCCAATTCGAACGCCTCAAACACTGCATGTGGATCAATGCTGCCTCAATCCTCTACTCAGACTCAAAATAAAGATCCAGCATGGAAATGGGCTAAATGTAAAGACCCTGCATTTCCGAAGAAACTAAGTTGTGTACTTTGTAACAAAGAAATGCGTGGTGGTGGAATAACTAGGCTTAAGGAGCATATCACACAAATCAGGGGGAATGTTTCTTCATGTTTGAAAGCATCAGCTGAAGTTATAAATGAAATTAGACTAGCTGACAATATAAAGAAGTTAAAGAAATCTCACAGGGATGATGTTGATGCTATGTATCGGCGTACAAAATCTGATGAGAAGTCTGATGCTGATACTGATAATGAGGACCTTGATGTGCAAGAAGTTGAAAAGGTTTCCAATGTGGGCAGTGCTAGTGGTAGTCAAGAAGTTGTTCAGAGTCAGAGGAAAAGAAAATTCAAGATACAGAGTAATTATAGGGGTCCAATAGATTTACTCATGTAGAAATTATATATATAAAAGTTGGAACCGAGATTACACCGAGATTTGGAAACGGAATCTCCCCGAGACAATATTGTACCAGTGTCTCGCTCGGGACCGAGACAAACCGGAATCCGAGATCGACTACATTGGTCCGAGTTAGACTTTGGTTCCTTCTACAAAGTTGTAGATATTCATAAGACTTAGTTAATGGACCATAAAACAAATTTAATTGAGTTAGTAGACCTTAGATATGTTAAAGATAGAGGATGAAAAGGTGTAAAGTTATAAATGGGTTTAGAACCATTAGATAGACTTGTACGATTCTTCTGTGAGCCTTTTTTGCTAGATTCTTAGACTTCTTGTATGATTAACAGTTAGTCTGTATTAACAACGATCGATTCAAAGTATGAACCAGTGGATCGTGGATCTCGAGGTAGGCGTGGCTTGTCATCAAAAGAGGTGGGAATACATTTGACTCTCTTGTAACCGTTTATATTTTCTTTTACAAAGATTTATGTTTATCAAATTCATGCATTGTCTAGTTATGCATTCCATGCTTTGTTTGAATTGCATTACGATAATTCTGTTGATTATGTTAATCTTTCCATGGTTTGGAAAAGACTTGTAATGTTTTGTTGTCAATATGAATTGTTATGGGAAATGAGAATTTCCACGTGTGGTATATAGGATACGCTCCTTCATATATATATATATATATATATATATATACATGAATTCTGTTTTTATGCTTACTATTGGTAAACAGGGGTGATATCAATAGCTATTAGGTGTGTAACTGTTTGACACCATATTATACATTGTTTGAAGAAGGAGTTTTTCCGTATACATGTTTGTTTATTTCAGTGACTTGGTCACTCTTTAATATTTGGGAAAACATGTATTGTTTTCCAACTCTTGCTTATGATTACTTGAAAGTTAGATGTTATTCCTACTGGGCACCCCTTTTAGGGATGATGTGCTCACCCATTCCCACTTTCAGTTTCAGAGACAGATCAGAGTTGCGCAGCAAAAGCTTCGAGGAGTTGAGTCTGTTTGTTAGATTACGTCTGCAATGTTATTATGTTGTATATTCTGTTTGTAAACCAAATGACTATTGTATATGTATCATTTGAGAGGAGTTCTTATTTATGTATTTCTGAGCGGGGTTAGTTATTCGGTTAAGTTTTGTAGAAGATTTCTTAATTGAATGTTTAAGTAAATGATTTAGATATTTTAGTGCCTCTTTATTTAGTTAATCACTTGGATTAGTCAGCTGCTAGCTTTGGGGGCGCTACAATGTTGGTATCGGAGATCACTATTAGATCTTACTTGGGAAACAATAGGAATAGCCAGTGCCAGTTAGGGAACTAGATTATTTTAGAACTGAGTTGGGTTGTGAGATAAATCTTAATCACTAAAAGGTATCAATAATTAAAACATTTATGTGATTGATTGATTTGTTTGTTTGGTTGTTTGCTTGTGTATATGCAGTAAAAATTGTAGGGTACACCAATAACTTTAACTAATAAGGATTTGGGAATAATTAATCTAAAAAGTACGAACACGTAAACAATCGAATACTATAATAATAGTGAGATTAGTATTGTTGATATAATTAGTAAATCACATGGAAATTACTGAACACATTGAATTATCAAGAGTAAACAAACTATAATTACATAAAGGTTAATAATATTTTTGGGACTCAATAACATTTTTATGAGTAGTTCGAATAATAGTTGAACCACCAACGTTATAATAAAAATGTTATAATAGTAATAATGATTTTAATAAAATAATGTTAGCATTTATCAATTAATACCATATTAAAACTTAACTGAAATTTCAATAAAATTTCAATAAGAATATATAACGATACAAATAATAATTATAGTTAATCAAATCGTTATGGATAATTAGTGACACTTATTTATTGTTAAATTTTTTAAATTAAACTAATGACAAATTAGAAACATATGTTCTGTGTTTAAACTAAATAGTTAATATAATACTTATTAGGCATTAGATGCAAAAGGTGAAGGTATAAGGTATAAAATTAATAGACTTTAAATTCAATCATCTTTTGAAACGGAAAATTGGTATGACGAATTTAAACTGTTGTAGTTTAAACTAGTATTATGTTGAGCATAATTAGAATTAAAATCTCATTAACAAATATATGATGATAATATAACGAATAGGAGTAAATAGCTATCGAAAATTATTAGTGCTAATCTACGGTTAAGTTTTGCAAAGTTAACTAATAACAAATTAGAATTATATGTTCTGCGTTTAAACCAGATAGTTAATATAAGACTTATTCGGTAGGATTAAGAACGTGAGATCATATAATGCATAGAAATAGAGACTAAACTTGTTAACGATCTTATACCTAGATTATCTTTGGTCCAATAAATGATTCACTAAATCACTAAATTATACACATGGAGTGTTATTTATAGTACTTGAACGCTTAAAACAAAATTAGACTTAAATGAGAATAAAATTTGTTTATGAATAAGATACTTATTGTTAATATAAAAATCTAAAGACTATTAAGGCATATTAAAATTTTATGCAGACTCAAATTTAGATCATATTAAATTACCAACGCCAATATTTAACAAGATAGAGTATACGGAATGAATATGAATAAAAAAAATCTATTATATCAGACTTTATGCGAATGTAGAATTATATTTACAAGATTAGGGCTTGATAAAATTAAACTAGGTATCATCATTAAATAATTATTTTGTTCGTATTTTAGTTACGCTAGTAATCAAATGGGAATGATAATGGAAATGGTAGTATAATAAAGACAATAATTTTAGATAAGATAAGCAAATAATAATACTGTCAAATAATAATTACTGCAAAATTTGGGGTTGTTATAAATATCATTTGGATAATAATTATAGGATAGCAATACCAAAATGTAATTTTATTAATAGTACACCTTAAGGACTATTTAGCGATGATATAAATTTAAGGAAATAAAGTTAGATAAAATAAAATCTAGTATTGATAATAAAATTAAACTTGGCATTATAATTAATTAAGATTCACCTTTATCGCATTATAAATATCTTGGCGTGTATACGATGCAGGACACCAGCAATTACTGCTACTTGGCTTCACAGTTTCAAACTCGGGCTATACAAAACGTCATACTGAAGGACACCTCTACTACCAGCTCAAGCCCAACATACCAGCAGGCCTTGGTAGCCTACATCCAAGTTTGTGGTCTTACCTCTTCCTCACATAGCTTTGACGATACAACCCCTCAATCTATGCACTCTCTGGCTGTTTTATACTTCGAAGCAGTGAAGAAACGGATACCCACAACCTTTCATATGAGTGTACGTGACAGTGTGTTATGGCAGTGTAACAAGCTTAAGCATGTCCAAGATTATTTACTTGCCATACCCATTGCTGGTTTGAATCAAACCCTTGGACCCCGTCAGTTCAGAAGTGTTCTCAGCTACCGCCTTGGCATTCCGCTGTTTCCCGAAGGCAGTCATTGTTCAAGTTGTAATAAGGAGATGGACATATTTGGAGACCGTGCCCTACATTGTGCTAGCGACGTCGGACTTAAATTCCGGGTACAAGCCCTCAGAGAAGCTCCGGCGACTGTGTGGGGGATTTTCAGGCGACTGAAAACCAGAAATCTCTCCTGCCTTTGTCCGTGAATTCAACACATACATCTCCTTATTTCCTCTGTGTTTATTATTTGATCGCATATAGGGATGCAAGGCATAGTTCTTCTAGGGTTTTTCTGTTTCTCAGCTTTCCCCTAGTCTTTCTATGCCCAAAACACGTTCTTCAGCTTCATCAGGAATCCATAGGAATGGCAGCCCTGATTCCAAATCCTCCATGGCCTCATCTTCGCAGAGTGATAAGCTTCCTTGTCCTTTCGCAACTTTTGATGGCTGTCAAGGAGGTCCTGGTGGTTTGGGTTACTCCAGGAGTGGTTTAACAAGACATCTGAAAGACCACCACTTTCCAACAGAGGATGCCAGATTGGTTTGCATAGAAAGGATTCGGACTAACGAGAGCTGCTTCACAGCATGGGAAAGCAATCTGTTGGAGTTGGAATCCTGGTTATGCACCAAATGCATGACTACTCATACATGGAAAAAGGCCTGCAAAAACAAGTTGCATTCTGCAGATGTCGTTCCAAGGCCGTTCAATGGAATTGGTGCAGATTTCCTGATTCATGGTGTTGCGAAACCACGTAATGATTCGCCTGGTGCAGTGGATAACGCTGGTGCAGGTGTTTCAGTGAGTGAAGAGCTTGCAGGTGATGAAGAGTTTGCAGGCCTTAATGTGGAGATATTAAACCTGATGCTGCAACGACAAATACCTACGACTGTTAGTATTCCTCCACACTGCAGGTTACATTTTTCGCGTGCTCTCAAGTCTGCTTTAGATTTTGTTCTAGCTAACCCCATGAACATTGCGGCCTGGATACGATTGTTACTGCTGCCAATTTGTACACTAAACCTGTATGAGCCTCAGAGTTCCAGTGAGGAACGCTCCGGTACGAGAAAGAAGTTGCAGACTGCTGCTATAAACAAAGCTTTGTTGGTTTGGAGGGAACCTGCCGGCTGTATCAGTTTGGTACAACAATTGCTTGGCCTGACCAAAATAGCTTCTACACAGCGTGCTCCTTTCAAAAAGAAGACGAAGCGACATCTAAAAGACTGTTGAAAAAAGCTGAGTTATGGCCACTACACAGCAGCAATTCGCATTCTTTCTTCTAGTGGCGTTGCTCAACCTGCCGCAGACACCTTGTTCGAACTCCAGCAGAAACATCCATATGCTCCACCTCCTATTATACCCACTGAATCTGTTTCAACACCCTCCCTGACTGTTGATTCCAAGTCTGTACTTGCATCCCTAAAGAGCTTCCCCAAGGGGACATCTTGTGGCAGAGACGGTCTCCGTGCTCAGCACTTGTTGGACGCCATGAGTGGAGCTGGTGCTGCGATTTCTAATGAGTTGTTGTTGTCGATTACTGGCGTCGTGAACCTATGGATTGCAGGTAAATGTCCTCCTTCCCTTGGTATATTTGTGGCCAGTGCTCCCTTAACCCCACTACTTAAACCTGGTGGTGGTTTGAGACCAATTGCGGTAGGCACCATCTGGCGAAGGCTGTTTCTAAGTTAGCAGCTACTTCAGTTTGCAAAACTTGAAAACTATCTTGGCAATCACCAATATGGAGTTGGCATCCCTTGCGGCGGAGAGAGTATTCTACACGCGGCGAATAGATTGCTTGAAATGCATGGATCTGATAACACCAAATCTATGTTATTAATAGATTTTTCGAATGCTTTCAACATGGTTGATCGATCCTACTATTATCCGTGAGGTAAGAACACACTGCCCTAGCATCTCTCGTTGGGTTGAATTCTGCTATATGCAACCCGCCAGACTATATTATCAAGAGCACTTACTCTCCTCGACACAAGGGGTTCAGCAGGGTGACCCTCTTGGTCCCCTTCTTTTTGCTTTAGCTTTGCACCCTCTTATCGAGAAGATTGCATCCACTTGTATGTTGGATTTCCATGCCTGGTATTTAGACGATGGCACCATCGCAGGTGACACTTGGAAGTGTCTAAGGCATTGAAGATTCTCCAAGAGGACGGAGTCTACGGGTTACATCTGAATATTTCGAAGACTGAATTATTTTGGCCCTCTTATGACCGAGAAGGGATTCGATACTGCCTTTCCTGCGAATATTGGTAAGCCAAAAGATGGTGTTAAATTGCTTGGTGGACCAGTCAGCCTAGATATGAACTTCTGTAGTAATGTGGTGTTGAACAGGGTTGACAAAACCTCTCAGCTCATTGACAAGATTCAAGAGCTGCATGATCCTCAGTGTGAACTTTTGCTTTTGCGCAACTGTACTGGAGTTTCGAGGTTATATTTTGCCCTACGCACTACTTGCCCCCAGGCGATTCAGAATGTTGCCACGCGCTTTGATGATTATCTTATGCAGTATCTTCGTCGTCTTATAGTCGGAGATGGGGCTGGTTTTGGCTTAGTCCAACAGCGACTAGCCACTCTCCCCATCAAAGATGGTGGTCTGGGTATTCTTACTATGACAGATACTATGCAGTATTGTTACCTTGCATCTCAGGCACAGACCCAGCATTTGCAGAATTCTATTTTGAGGATGCCTGCAACAACCGACTTATGCCTTGGTTTCCATACTACTTTACAGAGTTTCACACAATCTTGTGAGATCCCCCTCCCTGATTTCAACATTAATGATGCCCCCCCCCCCCCATTACATGAAGTCATTGGCAGGTATCTACTTTGGAGCTATCAGGGAAAAGGTACTTACTCGCTTTTCTTTTTCTACACGTGAAGCTACTGTTTGGCGATGTAATAGATATGATCATGCTATGGATTTCCCTAAGGCAATACCTATTCCTGGGCTCAACCAGGCAGTTGGTTCCAGGCAGTTTAGCTCGGTCTTACAATATCGTTTAGTTATAACCCTTTTTGAGGAAGGTAATAAATGTACCTGTTGTGGCAAACTCATGGATATATTTGGAGACCACGCTATCCATTGTGCTAGTGAGGTCGGGCTTAAATTCAGACATGATTTAGTAAAAGATATTCTGGCAGACATGTGTTACAGAGCTGGGGTTGTGGATAGAAAATAGGTTTCTTTGGGCATCATCAATAATAAGGATTTTCGGCCAGCGGACATCATGGTTTATAATTGGGTAGACGGGAAGGATGTTTGTCTCGACGTCACTGGGGTCTCTCCGTTTACCAGTGCTAAGACACGCCACTTCATACCAGGTCATGCCATTTCTGCAGCAATTACTCGCAAGAACACTAAATACTTAGATGTTTGCACTTCTCTCGGATATGGGTTCGGTTTTTGGCTTTCTCCACTTTTGGCGAGCTTAGTACGGATTTATTAACTTTCCTGAAGAGATTAAGGAATTGCATGGTAGGACATGATGCCAACTTTAAGATAGGTAATTCTCTTTTTCATAGGCTAGGAATCGTTATTCAAAAAGGTGTTGGTGCCCAACTTGTTGCTAGGCTACCCACCATCTCTTGTAATATTGATTTTGATTAATAATAATAATTATAATAATAAAAAAATAATAATAATAATAATAATAATAATAATAATAGGGTTTGTGTTGATAATAATATAGCTTGATTCGCATTAACTTGTTCTCGCTCTCTTTGCGCGACTACTTCTAATGCTCTTTAATCTATCGCGCTTCTTTCTACGGCTATTCTAGTTTCCCTTTCCAAACTAGTTTCTCTTATGCACCTCTGACTCTCGCGCTCTGAGATACTTCCTCTTTCTCTGTTACATACCCGTACTCCTTGTTCCAGGTTTTCTCTCCTCTCTTGGTTTCTTCTTCTCGCTCTTCGTTCCTGGGACCTCCTTTCCAGATCTCGTGCGTTTTACCTTTCGCGTTCTATTTCACGCACCTCTCGTTCATACTCAGCATGATCATTTTGTACTTCTCTTTCCTCACTACAATGTCTTCTCCTTCTTCTTGATGAACTTCTGCTCGTTTGAGTTTATTCTGTTTCTCCAGTATGAGTTCGCGTCCGTATGTTCTCATTCAGTCTGTGATTTTCTTCCATCAGCAGGGCATTTTGTCTTGCCAAGTTTTCTCGTTCTTCTGCCAACTCTGCATCTCTTTCTCTGCTTCGTTCGATCCCTTGAGTTAATTCTCTTTAAAAATTCGTCTGTCTCGAGCGAGGCGTTCTCTCAGCTGTCGGATGGTTAACTGGTCCTCACCATTGGGGTTCTCATCTTCTCCTCTTGTTTCTCGTTATTCATATTTCATAGTATCAAGATCAGTCGTATGCACACTGCCTTCTTCGTACATAACTCTCTCTACGTTGTTATTTTGTTGTGTTGGATTCTTAGCGATAGCATCATTGTTCTGCTGTCCCGTTTCTATGATGGAACGCAGACTGCGAGTTTGAGTTTGTTGTTCTATCCCTCTCCTTTCTCCTTCCGCTTAAGTTTCAGCCTCGCCTCTAGCGCTTCTCTGGTCTGCCACTTTGTTGCTTCTCCGAGTTGCGATAGCGTGTGCTGCTCTAGATGTTATTCGCACCATTTTACTAATCAGAGATGATCTTGGACTGGATTTCTGGTAATCAAAGGGACTTTGACAAGGGTTTGATTGTAGTCTTAGTTTTTTTTTTAACAAAGGTAATTTGTCAAGAGTTTTCTCTTTAGGGTTCTGAGAAGCGAGTGATTCTTGACCAGTACTTTTTCTGAACCAAGTGGTTGGGTTTTCACTGGGACTGCATAAAGATGGAAATATTTCAAAGGTAGGGTTTTTGTGAAAAGTAATCAATTGTTTTCAGAGATGATAGTTTCTAGCTACTAGCTAGCAGGTGAGGATAATGCTCCCTGTTTCTAGCGCCAAAATGTAGTTGCGGAAAATCCCACAACTACACCCAATGAAATGATAAGAACACAAAGTCTCAGCCATGGAGATAAACTTAAACATTAATCATATTATACACCTCTTGACACTAGATATGATCTTCACACAAGCTTTTTATTAAGGATATGGTATTCTTACAAATATGATGAAGATTCAAGTTTATAACAATGGAGATGACAAGTAAAAGATTAAACTCTAATGGATTCTTTTCTCTCTTCTAAAAGTGGTTTTAGCTTTGATACTTCACTGAATTCTCTCCCAAACTCTCTCTCTCTTTATTATTTGAATCCTTATATAGGCAAACACTATGGTAGAAGATAAACGGATTCACGTGCAAAATCTCTGCTAGCTGATCTCTGTTCATTCTTTCTTATTCGCCAGGCTTTGGGCAGATGTCGCTGTCCTTCGCGCTACTGCTTCGTGCTCTTCTTGATATACATCGAGATATGCCTGTCGCATGCTGCTCTAGACTAGCGAGATGGGTATTGATCTGCAAAATTTTCATCTGCATGTTGTTATTTGCTTTGCTGTGAATGAAAATAAGACTACAGATGAACCCTGATCAGACATATTTTCTAACCATTTAGCGTTAAAAGAGATCTTCATGTCTATGCGAGATCAGCTACACATGAAAGTTCCAGACGGGGCTAATATTGAAAAAATTGATCAGAACATCTTCAATTTTTGAGAGGAAATATCATTATGCTGATTAGTTGTTGATGTTGAAGAATTGGCCATGAATTTGTTATGATGTTTTTGTTTCCAATGATGGCCTTTAGCTTAGGGCCAAATTATCATCCTTGGATTAAGTTTAGCATATGATCAAACGGTTGATATACGTTTATCACAAAAAAGCTTTAGTATTTGCAAATCGGATGAACTGCGGGTTGGATCGGTAACATACAACCCAATCTGGTCTACAACTGATTTGAAGTTTAATCAACTACCATTAACAAATCTAGGATCAAGTGGACAAACTGATTACGATGATAATCATCTATTAAAAAAAATAGATTATGACGATAATCACGATGAAGAACCATACATCAAATGATCCTTGTATTGATGATATCTCTGGCTCCATTTTTCGTCATTTCTTCTTAAAAATTTAAAACCCATTTCTTTAAGATAAACAATAAAACACGAACCCGATGAATTAGCATCTTGTTACACCATGCATGATATTTTACAATGATGGAATTCACGGCAGAACAACAATCAGGGGTACCTTCATCATCAGACATTCTTTTAACCAACTTTAAAAAAAATTGGAAACACAAGAACTTTGTTTGTCAAGCAATGGAAGCACCACAAAACCTACTGCTCTCTAATAGAGGCACAACCTAATATTCTAGCCATATCAAACTTACTAATAATTACTAGCCTAGGAAACTCAGTTTCAAGAGATCATTATTAGTTACCATCATTTGATCCTTTCAAAAACGACGGCTCCCCATTAGAGGAATTTCCTTGTCCATCTTTAGAACCTCCTTCTAACCCCTCTTGTTGGCTTCCTCCACGTGAGAATTCGCCTAGGCCTCCACTGGGTGAAGGGCCACCACTATGTACACCTCCTCCAAGAGAGCCTTCATTATGCATAACTTGCATTCCGTTGTTGGCTCCTCCAGGTCTCATCATCACATGACCATGGAGCGCTGCTTGTTGCTGTTGTTGTTGATGGTGTAGCTGCTGCTGCTGCTGTTGGTGGTGCTGATCCTGCATTTGTTGGGGACTGAAGTGCATGGGCATCTTTTGTGCGAATGCTTGTTGTTGTTGAGCCATAGCAGCTGCCTGGGGATGTTGCATAAAAAGCCCACCCCCTTGCTGCATTCCTGGATGTGCCTGCATCTGCAAATGCCAACGTTGATAAGTCCTTGAGATGTTATATAAGAACCCGTGTTCTTTTTCTGATATTCTTTTTTATTGAGAATGGTTAACTTTCCTATAACAATATCCAAAGATGTTTGTAACCAACCTGAGTAGGAGTTTGTGGGGCAGGGGGCTGGGCATCAGCAATTGCAGCAAGATACATCAGATTCTTTTGAAGCAGAGCTTGGTACCTGCAAAGTACAGATCGTTAGGTTGATTCACTTGATAAGCTAACAGTGTATATATTTATGGAAACTAAATGTACAAGTGTAGATGTACATCATGCCATATTATTGGAATTGTTCTATCCAAACATCTAAAAACTACTAGATTAGACTCGAACTTTCTTACTTCCTTTGTAGGCAACAGTCTAGGTCTAGATTTTCGTGCTACCCTGTATCTATCTTTTCATTCCATGGCATCTTTATGAAAATTGGGCCTAACTCAAACCTTTCTAACGATTAGCATATTTAGAGACAGATTACAGGTTAACTAATGTAATATAGGATACAGGAATGTTTAGCTACAACTAGTAACATCCAATGGGACAGCCTTTATCATAGCTCCCAGCAAAAGGTTCTTCACCCAATAGATAGAACTTTGGATTTCCAAATGGACTATACTTTATACTAACAAAATCCAATGTCTAGGTCTAATCTAAACAGCGCTGTCAGGATTCTAAGCAAACAAACCAGATAATATGAAACAAACCAATCAACTTTAAGACTTACTGGCTGATAAACCACAGGACTGTAATGAAATGTGAACATCATATTAGACGTTAGAGCAACCTTGAACACTTGAATGAATAAGACAGCACTGATAATAAATACATAATAACTTCATCCACGGCTAAGTACCAGTCAATGCATTCAGGCAACGTACACAGTAATGGTAATATATACAAAATGTGAGAAGATAACAGGGGAATATATTTTCAGAACATAGTTCAGACTTTTCTGCAAGAGCAAAGGATGACAAAAACAATATAAGGAATCAAACACTTACTGTGCACATTCGGCCAGTTTCCCGAGGTTCTGATTATCCAATATAGCCAGAATCAGCTTCTTGTTCTCATCAAGGTACTGCAAAAACATCAAACAGTAAGCAAAATCATTTTAGCTTTTATCAATTGATCGTCCAATTTCGAAGTTGCATAAACATCCAATCAAGGATATGTATACCCCAGAGAACATGTATCAAGGTGTCTACAAAAGACACTATAAAGCATCCAAAGTACTGCTTTGGGCAGCAAATGTTTTGGGGCAGCAAGATTTTTTTTGTGTCAGTTCTTTTAATACAAAAGTCAACAATTGGAGATTTATTACAAGGGAGGAAAAAAAAATCCTGGGGGTATTTGCAGCGAGATCTTAATTTGTTATCTAGCTTTTGGAAACTGTTCAAAAACTTTCATAATGACCCTGCATAGGGGCATCATTATGTATACTATCTTTGGGGCATCAACATCTCAGGGCCGGCCCTGCATATTAGCAGAGATAACAATACAACTTATCAACACTCCAATTCCATTAAATCACTTGCTTAACAGAAGAACGCTGACTAGTAAAAAATACAAAGACAACGGTTTCCATCAACATAACCTGTGAAATTGAGAGTTTGAGATACTATGTTTTAGCAACAAAAAAAGTCGCGTGACCACACATATTGACACTGGTATTCATGTTGGACACTCCAACAGATCTTCTAGCCATTAACCTGTAACATTTTGCAACTAAGTTTTGGGGAAATCGAAAATGCAAGAAGAAAGAAAAGAGAAATATGACTTCCCTTTTCTTCCATTCAATATAAGCTTGGATGTAACTATTTCCTTCTCCTAAGAAGAATGTACATCAACCTAACCGTAACTCCCAAATCCCCGTATTTATATTTTTGATTCATAGTGACCATCGCACCAACACTCGTATCCGTGTCACTTTTACATACTAAGAAACCAAATAGAAAAGATATGTCTAAACACTAATAGACAAGATCCACCACCTTTAAGCGACTTAATGGCAGATTCGACGCTAAAGATTCTCATTAACTTATTGGTGCAATTAAACGTTTTCACGAGAAAAAAGTCACAGAACGTTAATGCAATCGTGTTAATTTTGCATACACATTAACGAAGTCCCGATTAAGTACGAATACTACACCGTATCGTTTCAAACCTTAATTACAAATTTAAGTTAGCAAATTTGTCTGCAGTTCATAACTATATAACAGAACAAGAAACCCAAAACATCATTAGATGCCTTCACCCAAATCTTCAAAATCCATTCGATTTAAGCCAAAAACAACTCAAAATTATGAGGCTAAACACTCTAATTTCAATTTCAAATTTTAATAGATAACTACAATCCCAATATCTCCATAAAAATCTTCTAATCACTAGATCAAATACTAGAAACCTAAAATAAGAAATTTAATTTTGAGAAAGAAATTACAAAAAATCAAAATATATGATCAATCAAAATCACAGACTAAAAAAGGAAATAAGTTTTGGAAAGAGATAGTACCTTCTGAATCTGTTCAGTTGTAATATTGGTAGGTGGAAATGGTGGCATCATAGTCATTATCTGAGGCTGTTGTTGTTGTTGTTGCTGTTGCTGCTGCTGCTGCATATCGTTTTTACTCTTTGATTTTGAAAATCGATAAACCCTAAAACCTAAAAATATCCAAATAACAGACAGAAAAATCCAAAATCAGAGTTGGTGTGTGTGAAATAGAATCTATGACGCGATCGATGCCGTCATCGATTCAATCTAAAAAGAAGAAAAGATAAAATGATCAGAGAAGACCATACCTTGAACCCTGAATGTTAAGGAGAAAGAAACACTTCACCTGAAGAGATTCTTAAAATGAATTCATTTTTCTGTTTTCAAAAAATAATGAATTTAAAAACATCTACACCAAAAACACGTTTTCTGCCGTTTTTTCGAGATAAATAAAAAGAAAAGAAAATTGGTTTTAAACCCTACAAAACCGAACAGGCCATTCTCACACATCCTAAACTTCAAGCCCAAACCCACGCCAATGGTATTTCCACACAAAACGTGGAGCAAATACTCCTCCAAAACGGCCTAAAAGAACCTGAAAATTTTAGGGGCGATCCCAAAAGAATTAGGGGCGATTTTTTTATTCCCAATCCATATACAACGTTAAGGGATGTAAAAAAACGCGGAGAATACGTTAATGCCCTTACATAATCGGAGGCTATTTTGTGCCCGATTAGTATAACGAAATCGGAAGTTTAATAACGGAAAGATACTACCGATTAATATCGATTTTGTGCCAAATGCGTATTTAGCTTCTATAACAATCGGTAGGAACAAGAACCTCACGCGACTACCGATTGTTAAAGTATAGAAATAAGAAATCTTTAGAATTTTGCAATATTGAAATTTGGGACTCCTATATAATCGGACGAATAAAAAACTGTCTAAGCTAACGATTTAGGGATTCTCATAATCGGAATAGTACAAGTAACAAATCCTACCGATTATGGTAGATTTAAAATTTCCTTACATGAAGGATTATAGAAAAAACTCATTTTGGGGCAACCTATAATCGGGAGGTTTGGTAATCTATTTATCGTCCGATTAAGGCTACATCCAAAAGACGAACCAAATGGTTATGGTCGGCTCTGTATCCTCAAAACCTATGAAATTTGTCAAAGGTTTGATTTGGGGCGTCCTATAATCGGTAGGTTATAAGTAACAATCTCTACCGATTTGGGGCTACTTAACAATCGGTAGATAATGAGAAGGTATTAGCTACCGATTATTAATCGTTTGACCGATAAAACCAGTGTCAACCTAATTTCATTTCATTTCATTTCTTTTCAACTTCAACTCCTCTTCTCCTCTTCCCTTCCGACTACAGAGAGAAAGTTTTCCCCCTCGTTGAACTATGTCGCTATACATCGTTATCGTTAATCGTCGAATCGAATCATCGTCGATTATTCTCTATAAAGATGAAATAAAAGGAACGTAAGAAAGCTAAAACCAAAAACCTTTGTCGCGATGAGGATCCAAACATTGGATTGTATGCCCGTAATAAAGAGGTTTTAACTCACGAACCCGAAGAACACGAAGAACACGGAGAAGATGAAGTCCCTGAAGTAGGTGATTCTGATAGCCAAACTCTCAGGCAACTTCAAATGGCCCCAATTATGTAAGATTATACCATTAATTTGGTTTCTACTGCTTCAATTCGACGATTCCATGTTGTTGTTATTTAGGGTTTTCGGTTATTACCCAGATTCGGTAGTTTAGTTATTGTTTTAAACTTCCGATTGTGGTCGAATTCTTCATTTCACAAGAACATTGGTCATATTCGGGTGGTAAATATTTAGGTTTCCTACCGATTGTAGGACGTTTTTCATTACTGAGACCTAAATCGACCATAATCGGAAGTTAAATGTGTTTTTGCCTTTCGAATATAATATGGAAGAACAAGTATTAGAGACGCAGTAATCGGGTGATATGTTTTTTAATTTGCTTCCTATTATTTAGGCTCAACCACTTTAGTCATTTCTAGACACAAAGTGATGCATATTCGGTAGAAGTTAGTTTTGTAAGGCTTCCGATTGTGATGTATTCGGTAGGGTAGACTGTTTCTGACTTTCGATTATGAGTATTCGGAAGATTATGTTGAAATGTAGAGTTTGGTTATAATGTATAGGATAATTATATTCGAATACCAAAAATGTTCTTTTGTTTCCAATCATCCGTATTTGGCAGCTTATAGTTAGCTTAAGTGTCTGATTATGTACAATCGGAGGCTAATGGTTAATTCAACCAATCGAATATTTATATTTGGGACTCTGGATTTAGATTAACTTCCGATTATATAGTTTGGTAACATATGTTCACTAACCTGTTGTACTTTCTTTTGTTGTTTAGGGATAGGCGAGGTAAAAAAGCCGAAGATGCAATTCTCTCAGATAGTGCAAGGAAGGAAAGGCGTAGGAACTTGACAGCTAGTTCAAGGAGAGCTAGGACTACACAATCCACTTCAAGTGCTCAAGATGAAACTCAACTAGCAAGTCAACAAGGTGTTCAACCATCTGCCCCGCAATCAGACTCAGTTCAACAAGGTGTTCAACCAACTGCGCCTCAATCAGAACCAGTTCAAGAAGGTGTTCAACCAAGTGCTCCACAATCAGAAACTGAAATTCAACTAGAAGCACTGGAAGATAGAGTACCAGAAGAAGGAGAAGCCGAAAAGAAAATATTTCTTGAAAGAAAGCGAAACACCTTGTCCCACAAGAACTGAAGGTGAGGTATATTTAAGAAGGCGTAATCTTTGGGCTGCCGGAGGATGGAGGACAATTGTTATTTGGATACAAAGACTCCTGGGCCAAATAAATATATGAAACCAACGTAATAATCGTATCCATTTTATTTACGTATTATATTTTTCTTCTAATAGTTTTAAGGGTTATAGTTTTAGGTTATTCTTTTTTTTTTTAACTTGTCCTGTGTTTAATAGTATCATTTGATGAGGTTCGTATACTCAAACCCACCGCTGCACCAACTAAAATGTTGTATTGTCCTTTGAAGGATGAATGTGAAAGGTTCAAGACAATTATTGAAAATTCGGGGTTGGCTGATGCTGCCGAGAACTCTATGTTGGAACATGACCGTGTGGATATATCGGCGTTTGTGGAGAGACTTTATCCTGAGACCGACACCTTTCATATGCCGTTTGTGGAGATAACGATTACCCCAGATGATGTAGCGGAGATTCTAAGGCTCCTTGTTCATGGAAAATGTGTCGGGGCTGAGTACACAAAGCAGTTGGAATGGGACAAACTTTATTCTCTAACTAAGGACTGTTTTGGTTGGGATGAAGAAACATCAAAAACTGAGTTCAATAGATGCATGAAGTATAGAACTAGACAGTTCAACATTGGTACTCTGATGGATATGTTCAAGGGGACCAAAGAGAAAGAAGAGAAAGGACCTTTAACTGATAAGCAAGTGAACCACGCGGCCACCGCATATCTCCTATGTGTATTGGGATGTGTCATTTTCCCCAATACCAGTGGCAATCGGGTCGACGCCAACCTTTTACAACTTCTGCATCCTCTCGATAAAGTGCATTAGTACTCTTGGGGAACGACATGCCATGCGTGGTTGATGGAAGAGTTGAGAAAGGCGTCGAGGCTTGGAATTAGCCAAGTGGCCGGGAACGTGAGTCTACTACAGGTATTGTTTATTAACTCTACATACTTGGTTATTTTTTTATTTTTCTACCATTGAAGAATCAATTTCCTAATACTTGCAAAAATGACAATATAGACATGGATCTACGACCACTTCCCTATCTTGGAATTGGCCATTAAAAACCCGGCATGGGAGGAAGGTGACCCTAGAGGAAAAAAATACGTCTTCGATGACAACCATTCTAGGACAAAGGAGCAGCAGCTGATTCGTTTGAGGGAGATTTTGGACTCACTGAAAGCCCAAGACGTATACTTTGATCCATACAAGGAAAACCGAGCTAAAGGACATATACCTCCTCGTTCCGATTTGGCCCTTTATTTCGGACCGTTGTGGCACCCCACAGGATATGTGATGTACAATGCCTCAAGGGTGATACGACAACACGGTTATGTACAAGGTATACCAAGGGAAGAAATCCATGGAAATTTCTATTTGGATCTGGAGAAGTGCAAGTCTGATAAAGATTCTATCACAGTGTTTTATAAGGGTAAACCAAAGCCCACATCTCCTTACAAGAGTATCCTCAAATACAAACCTCCGGGTTTTGATAGATTGGTACGTATTGTTTTCTTAATTTAGTTTAATATTATATGTCAAAATAGAGTAATAATCGTTTGATGGTATGCTATGTTTTAAAACAGATGAGCAGGTTCAAGAGTTTGTCCAAATGGTGCACTAAAGTCCGGAGAGCCTGTGTCAATTGAGAAGATAAAAAAGCACCAAGAGTTAATTGATAACGTTGACAATGAAGCGTATGCATCTCAGTTCGGGGAAAAATTGCAAAAAAAAACTGCAACCAAGGTGAACAAAAGAACTCGGGCGTCATCGATCACTCAAGTTGATGAAAGCAATGATGATGTTGGTCCAAGTCGTGGAGGTGGTAAAGGTCACAAAGTAAAAGGAAAAAAGAACTAGTAAACTCTCGATGCTTGTTGTTAACTTTATGGATAACTCGGATTATGTCGTTTTCAAATTTTGTGTCGGATTATTAGTTGGTACATTATGTTTATGGTTTGTGAATGGTTCCTTTTATGGATTATGAATGATTTTATTGCTATGTTTATGCATTTAACGATGACTCGCGAAGAGATATGAAACTGTTGAATTTTGTAGCACAATCGGAAGCTAAGTTTATATATAAATATTTCGATTCCGGGGATTTTGAATTTTTTGGTCAGAATCAGGATCTTTGTATATTATGAATCTACCGATTCTGGATATTTCGCAAAATATTTTGTCAGAATCGGAAGATTTCTAATTTAGTTGTTCCTCCGATTATTCTGTGTGAAGAAAACTTTGTTTTCTGTATCCAAACAACACCATAATCGGAAAGCAAATGTACCTCTGGGCTTCCGATTATGGGAATCGGTGGGTTTAGTTTATATTTTTCCTCCAATTATTCTATGTGAAAAAACTTTGTTTCCTAGAACCAAACAACACCTTAATCGGAAATTTAAATCACTCCTTGAATAACGATTACCTTAATCGGTAGGTATAGTTTATATTGTGCCTCCGATTATTCTATGTTAAAAAATATTATTTTCTGTATCAAAACAACACCATAATCGGAAAGAAAACTAACTCATAAAATATCTGATTATTTGAATCGGTTGCTTGTTTAACAAAATAAACTGTCGATTAAGCATAATCGGGGATCCTTTTATATTAATATGCTTCCGATTACATGCATTACATAAAGTTCAAAAGACCTTAATGTTACAATCACGTTAATATCACCTAAATTCATACTCCTAATTGACAATAAAAGTATTCAAAAAGATCATAACTTCCAGTGACCATAGAAATTGTCCCTCTTGATTTTGTAACATCCTTCATGTTCAAATCGTTTCCCGTAGAGGTCCACATACCGGCGATCAACAAGATTTCTCTGAAATTACGAATGAGTAACAGTTAGTACTAACTTATGTTAATGTGAGTCGGAGTTACAAAGATACTTACTCGTTTTTCATACGTCCACCAAGGAAAAGCGTTCCTCATCTTCAAGTTTGTCAATCTCCTTATCGAGCGCATTCTTTCTCATCTTAATGTCATTGGATGATCTTCAAATTCGATTACCATCTAACGCCTCAAATACCATTAAGATATGGTTCCATAATTGCTCTTCGGATTCTGATTTGTGGAGCTTGTGAAAACGATCATGAGTAGTTACCACAATGTACGCTCTATGAATAGCACAATCTTCTTCTTCGGCAAAAGCAATATCCATGTTTTTGTTTTCAAACTTAGAACTGGAGATATGAATGAGTTTGGTGCAAATGGGTTGATACATTTGAGTTTCTTTATATAGGTTTAGGGAGCAACGACTCTTTTTTTCTTTTTCCAAAAAACTGCAACGGCTATTTCATATATTTGGTTTGAACTGAAACTACTACTTTGACAATAATCGGTAGGTATAAAAGTTAGAATATCTACTGATTATAGTAGATTTCTAAATTTAAAACTCATTTTAGGGAAAACTATAATCGGAGGTTATTGTAACCTGTTTGATTTTCAATTATGTCTACATCCACAACACGAACATAATGGTTATGGTTGGCTCTGTACTCTCATAACCGATGGAATTTGGCAAAGGTTCGATTCGGGGGTATTTGATGAGTGCCAAATAATGTATATATTTATCCCTTTTTGTTGGCATTTTAACTCATCTTTTATGCATTAATTCTACATTTTATCCCATATTCTGTATTTTCATTGTTTTCAAGAATAAATATTTTTCTTACTTAATTTTTGCATTTTTAGGTAATAAATAAAGATTGGATGAGTTGCGGAGCAAAAAGAGCAGAAAAGTGGTGAAAAGCCGGGAGAAATTACGCAAGGAGGCCGCAAAGAATGGAGCGCACGTCCAAAAAGCTGGAAATGGGCTCAAGAAGAAGAAAGTTGTTCTTAAAGAAGAAGTGGGCTCAAGGTTTTCCAAGCCCAAACTCATTTCCCAAACCCAAATCCATACCCGCTTGCGTCTTCAGCCGTCAGATCAGTTCTCAGAAGCATCCGACGGTCGCTCCCTTGCTGTACATCGAAGTTTGATATCTCCGCCTAACACTACAACACCTAACTCCATCTGGCGTCGTTGAATTTGTTGTATTATATAATCCAGCGGTCGCTACAAGCTTCACTCCATCTCGCCGTCAGATTGTTCTGCCATCTTCCCATCCATCGGTCCAGCTTCGCGAAACATCAAAATCCTCTACACCTGCTCAACACCCTAGCAACCTATACCTATACCCTAAACTATCGACCCATTCTTCTCCTCTTTCTTTCTTCTTCTTCCCCTCTCCTGCAACAGTGACCCTTCCCCCAAATCACTCCACCATCTTCTCCCCCAAATCACTCCACCATCCTTTCCCCAAATCATTCAACCATCACCATAACCTCCACCATCACCCGACAGAACAAACCCCCAAACAATCCCCCTAAACCTAGCTGTTTTATCCTCTCTCACCAACTGTCCTAGGTGAGGTTGATAAAACATCTCGATTTAGGGAAATTAATGGTAGCAGAAGATTCAGGAGGGAGCATAAGGACGATTCAAAGCATGGGTGCTCGATTTCAAGGCTCAATTTTCAACAAATTAGGTAACCCTAATTTCTGACTTTTGGAAAAAGGGGGAAGAACCCTAATTTTAATCTGTGGGTATAAATATGTACTGTTGGGTTGTGTTATAAACTATCTCTGGGCTAGCCAGTGAACAATTTATTGAATCAATTCTCATTTTTTTCAATTTCTGTCTTAGCAACAGTTGATAGTGTGTATGTGTGTATCCTGTTTATCTGTTGCATTTGAATTCAGTTTGTTGTATGAATGCTTTAGTTATACTCATGGTTAGCATGAGCTAAACAGCATCAGGCCAAGGCTCAGCTGAAGCCTTGTGCACTGTCAAGTGACTAGAAGCTAGGATAGTTACTTCCATGCTCTGTTTTGCTTGAGCAAATGGGAGATACCAATGCACATAGTGCCTGTGATTGGCTGTGCTGTCAAAAGACAGCCAATGCTAGGGGCAGACTATTGAGCAATTTAGTATTCTTCTATTTCTAGATGTATGCATAGGATCAAACTCAACCTAGAAACATGTCATTTGATTAGGACACAAGGTGGATCCTAAGCCTTGGCTTGACCACCAATCCCTTCTCAGTCACTTACATTTTCAGTTCTGTGTGCTTTCAATTCAGTTTATTTTCTTGCCTTTTTTTTCTTGCACTTTGAAGCCTTCTGTGCACTGAAATCAGTGCACAATCCTCACCTTGCCCTTGGCTTCCAAGCCTTGGTTCTTTGCTGATTTACCTTGCTGTTTTCTTAGTTGTTTCTTTGCTGCTTTACCTTGCATCCTTGGTTCATGCCATTTACCTTGCTTTGCTCACTGCCATAGTGCATTGTCACCATTGTTAGCTTAGGTTTCTCTTGTATGCTCCCACTCCCTGTGGACTGACCCCCTGCTTACCTTCTATATCATAACTTGGCCTTGTATACTTGCAAGCTTTTGTGTGTCTTTGCATTTCACACCACTGTGTACCCTCAAAACCTATGGAATTTGGCCAAGGTTGAATCTGGGGCTACTTATAATCGGTAAGTTTATAAGTTAGATTATCTACCGATTATAAAAGGGCATATTAGTCGAAATATCCACACATTAATCGAGAACAACTTAGTACATATCTACCTACCGATTATTCTGTAACTACCGATTCTTGTGTTTGCTACCGAGTGTATAAGGGCATATTGGCCATTTCGAAAAATCGAAGATAAGGGGTAGCTTGGATTTACGCTTGGGTGACCTTTTTTGATTTTTTTGCCGGCCCTAATTCTTTTGGGGTCGCCCCTAAAAATGCCAGGTAAAAGAAATGTAGTGTTAGTAGTATTCCAAATCAGTTTTAGTATTCCAAATCAGTTTTCCCTATAAAAAAAATCTAAAAATATGATTCAGCTATTTAAAAGATTTTTTTCCTAATTTAAAAGATTCAGCTATTTAAAACTTCTAATTAAATAGTGTATTGTCATTACAAATCTTGTTATTAGGCACTCGAGTGCATAAGTTGCTAGGTTGCACAAATCCATCTATTTGCATCTTTAAAGAGCAAATATGGGTGTAATGAATAATAGATACGTTAATTCTCGCAGTGCAATAAGTGCGTGATAGTACTAACCTTATCATTATTGTCTACAATGAAAATTTTAAGAAATATATGTTTGGATTTTCAAATATGTTTTTACAATTTTGATTATTAGTTGAGTTCGGATTTAAATTAGATATGTAATTCACAACTTGGTTTAGTGAAAGTACAATCTAACATGTTATTTTTTTTTATTCTTTTAAGTCAATTGACTCGATTGAATCTAACTCACATGACTTTTACTCATTATATACGGATCTAACATATTATATGTGATTGAATCCAACTCACAGGTGAGAGAAAGGCTCTCCAATGGGGATTCTAGGATGGTGAGGGGAAGGAAGTCGGGTTTCTTTGATCAACCCATTTCTTCCCCTTCTCTCCTTATTCCCTGTTTGTCCTTTCTCTCGTTTTCCCTTTTGTTTGTGTTTTGTGAAACCCTAATCGGTGTTGCTTCCATGTTTGTGCACAACATCGGTTTTAGGGTTCATGATGCCTTGTTCTAGAGCTTCCCAGGTTTCTGATTCCTCTTCTTTTGATGTGGGTTCTAATCCTGATTTCATTCGTTGTACGTTCAAGGGAGATGACGGATGTAAAGATGGCATAGGGGGTAAAGGATAGGCTATGAACTCCTTGATTAAGCATTTGAATGATAGACACTTTGTAAATGGATAGAGAGGGTAAGGAGGTTTGTAGGTAGAGAATCTCTTCCACTTGTGAGGTTTACAAGGCTTGGGAGAATTCCTTACGACATCTGCAGATGTGGCTGTGCACGAACTGCATGCTCCTGCATGCCTGGAGTCGACCTGCAAACACACAGGTGATGATACAGTTGGTCCCATTAATAGAGAGGCTGAGTTTCTAATACATGGCATCACCTTCCATCCTTTATGTCAAGGTCCTATTGCTTCTAGTTCAAGCGAGAGTACTAAGACTTCCATTGCAGGTGTGTCATGTTTATCTTCTGTTTCTCCGTCGCTCCTTGATTTGGGTCTGTTGGATGAAGTTTTTCGGAAACAGGTTCCCACTATGAATGTTATACCACCAAAATATAGACTGCAGTTCTCTAGAGTATTGAAGTTTGCGTTGGATAAGATTCTAGACAGGTCGTGTAATGTTTCAAGATAGATCAAATTGTTGCTTCTACCAGTAGGTGTGTTGCATGTTTGTGTCCCTAAGAATAGCCGTGAGGAGACGTCTGAAAATCGCAAGAATAACCATATTTCTTCAATCAACCAAGCCATTTATCAATGGTTTGAACCGGATGGTTGTGTAAGGTTGATTCAAGAGGTTTTGTGTGAGCATCGGCAGTCCATTGTTAAGCCGCGTAAGAGGGTTAAACATGAAGTTCATATGCTTAGAGCATGTCGCAAGAAGATCCGTAAACGGATGTTTACTACTTCCATCAAGGTTCTTACTTCGAGCGGCGTTGAACCGAATGATGAGAATACTTTGAGTATCCTGATTTAGAAACACCCTCCCGCTCCTTCGCCTTCCATGCGCCTGCTTATCCTCCCGTGTATGGATGTGTTGTTTCGACGAAGGAGGTTATTCTTGGCAGAATTAAGAGTTTCCCGAAAGGTACGTCGTGTGGGCGCAATGGTTTGAGGGTACAAAATCTTATTGATGCCCTCAACGGGACAGATGATGATGTAGAGGAGGATTTTTTTGGCGGCTATCAGTGGTGTGGTAAACCTATGGATGGATGGTTTATGCCCTACACAGCTTGGGGAATATGTTGCTAGTGCACCACTTACTTTGTTTCTCAAGCCGGATGGTGGTTTTCGGCCCATTGATGTTGGCACTGTGTGGAGATGTTTGGTGGATAAAGTTGCATCCCATTCCGTAGGCAAAGACATGTGTTCGTACCTTGAGGATTTCTAGTTTGGGGTAGGAGTTCTGTGCGGCGGGAGGCTATTTTACATTTAGTTAACATGCTCATTCGAGAAAAAGGTAATTCTAATTCTATGACTATGCTTCTTGTGGATTTTAAGAATGTTTTTAATTTGGTAAGTAGGTCTGCTATGCTCCAAGAACTGAGAGTTAGGTGTCCATCCATTTCTAAGTTGGTGGTTTGCTAGCTACTCTCAACCACCGAGGCTATATTACAATGATTCTGTTTTGTCGTCTGCTCAAGGAGTTCAGTGGGGAGATATTCTTGGTCCTCTTCTTTTTGCTCTTACCTTTCACCCATTGGTCTAGAAGATTGCGGATCAGTGTCATCTTGATTTGCAAGCATGGTATGCAGATGATGGCACGATTATTGTGGATACTCCTATGGTTTCCAAGGCGCTAAACATTATCCATTCATAGGGGGTTCTCTTGGCCTACATCTTAATATCACTAAGACGTAGGTGTTTTGTCCCGCAGATGATCCATGTAGTCATGATGCCTTCCCTTCTCAGATTGGTATACCTGTAAAAGGGGTTAAATTACTGGGTGGGCCGGTAAGCCTTGATCATGGGTACGGTAGCGATTTAGTCAAGGGCCAGGGTTCTCAAGACTATGGGGTTGATGGATGCGGTGAAGAAGTTGGAGGATCCTCAGTGTGAATTACACTTGTTGAGAAGTTGTGCAAGAGCTATATTTTTCTATGCGAACTAATTTGCCCGAGTATTTCACAAATGCACATGGCATCTTTTATTCGCACTTGTCTCAGCACGTGCATCATATCACTACGAATGATGGACCTGGTATGGGGTCGTTACAACTTCGTCTTATTTCTTTACCTCTGAGGCATGGTGTTGGGCTTATTCTTTATGGCTGACGCAATTCATTACTGTTACTTGGCTTCGATGATCCAGACACAGTCCCTTCAATCTGTTATTTTAGGTAACATTTCTTTATCGGGTCCTGATCTTGGTCTTAAGCGGTCTATGGATATATTTTCACGTGCATGTCCTGGTGTCAACGTCGATCTAAATACCCCTCATCCCATGAAATTTCTGAAGGTTATGTATTTTGAGGTTGTCATGAAAAATATTCCTGAGAAGTTTTGCATGACTGCTCGTGATTTTGCCATCTGGCAATGCAACAAATCCAATCATGCTTCAGACTTTCTCAAAGCTCTATCCATAGAGGGACTCAACCAGAGGCTTGGAGCGCTCCAATTTAGTGCATTTCTTTGTTATCGTTTGGGTATCCCCCTTTTTACTATGAATAGTATTTGTACCTTTTGTGACCGGGACATGGATTGTTTTGGAGACCACGCTTTACATTGTGCTCACGAGGTGGGCTCAAATTTCGGCATGACCTTGTCAGAGATACTATTACGGATATGTATTATCGTGCTGGGGTGCCTGCTAGGAAGGAAGTCTTGTTGGGTTTCTTATCTAATGATTGTAGGGCATTGAGACCCGCGGATATTATAGTTTACAATGGCATAAGGGGCGTGACTTTTGTTTGTGTTGCATTTTACTGGAGAAGGAGTCATCCAGGTTGAGGAATGCCATTTCTCGTAAACATTAAAAAATATACTTTGATAAATGTTTGGCTCAAAGTTTTGGCTTTGGTACTTTACCTTTCACGACATTTGAAGAACTTGGCGAGGAGTTTGTTGATCTTTTGAAGAGGGTGCACAATCACTTGTCTAGGTTTAATATTAGTGCAAAGATATGTAATTTCTTTTTTCATAGATTAGGGATTTTCATACAGAAGAGTATTGGCGCCCAGTGTTGTTGTAATTTCAATGCGGTAAATACGGTGTTCGTTGCTCGGACTTGAAAAGAAAATAATTTTTAGACTTAATAAAAAATTAAAGATAAAACAAATTAAATTCAAAGGTGATGTAAATATTATGGAAAGACCAGGGGTTAGGATTTCACCATTCACCAAAATTCATGTGATTCAATAATATATTATCATGCAATTCTAGACGTTATAATTCAAATCAAAAACAATTGTGATTCTAATCATTGCCTAAATCAGATTTTCAAAACATCCATTGTTAATCGCAAGCATGAAATATCAAAAGCAATAAACCAAGCATATTTCATCAAGAGAAAACACAATTAATTAATAAAAATCATTTATTCAATTTTCATTCGGTGCAATTAATCATAAAAGGATTGCATAAATAAATTTAAATGAATTTTACCACATAACTTTTGGAAGAATGGCTTCCTCCATCACCCCTGGGATTGGGTTTTAGCTACTCATAATAATCATGTTCTAAAAATAAATATTTGATGCTCAAAATATGATTAAAAGAGTGATAAATATAATACAGAGAAACTACGACCCTCTTTAAGCGTCCAAAGAAGAACAATAAGACACCAATGCTGTAAATAACGATACTCACTGCTGCTGTTGACGCTGTTGTTTTAAGACCCACAGAAGCAAGTCGTTGTCACTGTTGATAAACGACTGTCTTTTGGAGTCTGTTCTTCGTGTTCTTCGTGCTCTTTAATGGCAGCAGCAGCAGCAGAACTCCTCCTTCCTGCAGCTCCCGTTCTTCGCTCCTCTAGCCTCTCTCTGGTCTCTGCTCGACCCCAAACCTCTTCTAAAACTTTCTAAACCTTTCTATGACGTAAACCCACTCTTATATAGCCCTCAAATCCCCCAAAAATCTCTACTAACAGCGACCATTCTTTTTATTCTTCTTCGCATGCAGTTGAGAGAAAATCTCTCCTGTGACTCTCTACGCGTGCTGTTAGCTATGAAATAGTAACCAAACTATTCTTAGGACTTGAACAGGACCAAATACATGTATATCCAGCGTGAAAGTCTCCCAAAAATTTCTCACAAAATATTTGAACGTGAACAGCAACATACGTGTCCTGTTTGGACTTTGATTTCTTCTTCCGGTCATTCCAGCCACTTCTGGCCCTTAAAATCACCCATGTTAGCTTCCTATAAGTCCATAGAGTAAGCCCAAACATTTCCAGCCCTTTAATCGCACTATAGCTCCTTCAAAAATTCCGATCAAAAACTGCCGGTTAACAAACTCACTTTCCCGCCAAAACTTCATTTGAAATGTGAAGAAGAGATGCCCCCTATCCAACTCCGGTGTCCCTTTAGCAGCTGCCTGGAAATGGGTCACCCCTTAGTAATTAGGTTACCCTTTATCCAAAATTGAGGGTCCGTATAGTGAGTTTTCTGGGACATTTTCCGCACTTTTTCGGGATTCCTCCGGGGTATTTCTGAGGTGCTTCCGGTACTCTATCAACGGAGGTTCAAACGCCGCATTTTCAGCCAATTTCGCCGCAAAACCTTATTCTTCTAAAAACACCTACAAATAAATAAAATAACATAATAAGTATAAAAATGGGTACTAACAATATATACAATTGGGCTATATTAGACACATAAATGCGTCTATCAAATACCCCCAAACTTATTATTTGCTAGTCCCGAGCAAATCAAAATAAAAATAAAATCGTAACTCACTGTCGCAGGCATCGTCGATTGCATTTAGCGTATGCAATAAGCCTTTAAACCCCTAGGTGTTCCTAGTGGCCGAGTTATAGTCTTGGGAGGGCTTACCAGAGATATACCCACAAAACCTGTACTCCTAATTGGTCACAAGTATCCAAAGAGCTATGAGGACATACATATTCTCAACCTATCTCCAAGTAAGTAGAATGCTAGAGAAATTAAAGATGTCAGCTCTAAAGCTGACTGAAGAAAAGGGGAGACACATCTGCATGACTGCTAGATAAAGAGATATCCGCTATACAGCTAGATAAACATTGTAAGATGCGTCCGCTGTTTTGCAGCTGGATAAGATTAGGAGAGAGATAAAAATGAGAAGGACATCTGCTATACAGCTGGACTAATTACGTGTGATGAGTTAAACCAGTGCTAGAAAGATCTTGTGCCAGATTGAAAGCAGACTAACAAAGCAACCAAAATGCATCTTTCTTCGACTCTCTCATAGTGCTCAGTAGAAACAACGTCTTCTTCGGTCTTCAACTGTTGATGATAAACTATCGAACCTCATAGAACCTTGACAATTAACTCTTCTCTTCGATTTCTTGCTTGACTTATAAATTTCTTCTTCCCTATGGCCTTATTGAACAAAAAGAACGTAATGATGTTTCATTTTTTTTTTTTTTTTTCATTTTTTTTTTTTCATTTTTTTTTTATTTTATTTATTTTTTTTTTTTTTGGCTAAAATAGAATAAATTACAAGACAAAAATTTACATGGACATGAGAGAAGGACTTTCAAAACTTGGCAACTTGTGATGTCTTGGTATCATGGATTCTAACAACTTATATCATTTGCTCTTGTAAGTTCTTGTAACTAAGTCTTCAACTTTGATTTTTTGAATTATTCTTTTCTATTGTTGCTTCTAAACCTTAAAACGTCTTCACTTTCTTCATAGATTTTGATGTTGCTCCGCTTGTTGATGATGATAAGTTTTTACTGAGAGAGTCGCAATCCAGTAACTAAGACTACATTGTGAGGTTGCTTTGTCTTTCTGGCATTTCCTGACCTACTTGCCTTTCCATCATGTATGGTTAGGTCCATCACGGTTACCCTCTAAAAGGAACAAGTTCTCTCCTGAATTTCAAGGATCTCAATGTCTTTTTCTCTAATGTCTCAATAAGTTGTTATCTGTAGCATTCCAATTTCTATCTTTTCGGTGAGAAACAGTATGTAAACTTAGCTGACCGGATACCATGTGACGCTAGAAGTTTCAAAAGTGCAACTAAAAAGTTTCTCCCATACCCCCAAACTTAAATCTAACATTGTCCTCAATGTTTCTAATGATAAAATTAACAGCATGAACGAGGAGAAATTGTTACCACTTGAAGCAAAAAAAGATAAGGAAAGATATTACCGTGTCGCATGAATATTGGGTTACCTCCCAAGAAGTGCTAAGTTTAAAGTCTTCAGCCAGACTAAGCAAGGATTAGTCAACTCGAACCGTATAACAGTAGCCGGAATAACTGTGGGTCTTTAAAACCAAAAAGAGCTGACAAAAGGAAACTGCAGTGAACCAAGAAAATGTACAAGACTAGCATGCCCTTACCTAGTTTCTGGATAACTATCGCTAATTGCGGTGCAGGTTCAGGTTCTATGAAGGGGTCTAAATAGACTATTTTCCTCGGATGCATTTCCTTATAGGTAAGATCCAAATTATTAGGTCCTAGAGTCTGGAAAAACTCAGATAAGAACCTGGAATCACAAAATAACCTAAATAATTTAGGATCCTCTAAGTCAATTAGGTATGACTTACATAGTTTACCACAGTCAGAGTAGTGGTCATTCTGAAGCAAATGTGTCGATTCTAATTTCCTAAAGCATTTAGGTTTAGTCTCACAACTTAATATTCGACACATTTGGAATATAAACGTTCCCACAGTTGGAAGAAAACTATTTGGTGGGAAAACAAAGTCAATCTGGGGATCATAGCCTGGGAAAACCACATCAACCAGAGGATGGGTTTCTAACGACTGAACTTCTTCCTGGACATCATTAGGCTCGGGAAAACGAGTATGAAGGTAATCTTGTAAAATGGTTGAGGCACAGATATCAAGTCCTAAGTGTGGGGACTTTCTGAGAGTTAAAGGTAAGGCACTAGGGAAGTGATAATCACCCCCAAACTTAGAGTTTTCAGTGTCTCTAGATAGACCTCTAATTATTTCTTGAATTTCCGTATCTTCAGAGTCCTTAATATATTCAAGAGATTCTTCTAAGTTATTATCAGGTAGTGCATCTTTACTCATCTCTACGGGTCTATCTTCTAATTCTTCCAAGACTATTGTTTCTAAGTCGCTAGACTCTAAAACAGTATTTTCGAAATGAACCCGTTCCTCTAAACCACTATCGGCTTCGTAATCAAAAGGAAAAACTACATCGTCTAAAACGGTGGTATCCCTAATCAAATCCTCGTCCTTTTGAATAGGTGAATAATCATAAAAATTATTTGGATTTGAACTAGAAATAGTATAATCACTATACAGCTCAATTGGATTACTAGATTCCTGATCACTATGCCTACATATTTCAGATTCTTCATCACTACTATCCTCATCATAATCATCATTAAAACATGAAAAAGATCGAACCTCATCAAAACAAGTAGTGCTACCAATTCTAACCTTGTTATCTTGATTATGTAAATAACTATCTTCATTCTCAAGGGTATTATTGGATACACTATATTGGCAATTCAAGTAATTTCGAGCAATTCTTTCGTTCGTCTCAGCTATCCGCTTGAGGTGGTCTTCTAAAGAAGGTTCATGCATTATTGTAGTTGTTTCGTCTATAATTATACTATTCATATCAGCTAACTTACGCGTCGACTCAGCTAACTTACGTGTTGACTCTAGTAAAGAGGAATTATCAGAAGGATCATAAAAAGGACTACTTTTCAATAGTTTGATTGTATCCTCTAGAGACGAAGAACTAGTACTATAATCTTCTTGCTCGTAAGACTGATGCATGTGTGGATAGTAATTGGGCTCACCATGGTATGAACCATAACCTTGAAAAGGTTGGCGTTCCCAACTACTATTCCCACCATGGTCATAAAAATGATGATGTCCATATTCAAATTCAGGTCGATATTCATTGTATTGGCTTCTATCATACCAGTTCGACATTCTTAATTGCAAGGGAATTCTACACAATCACAAACAAGTCCGACTCGACTCCACCAAAACAAACCTAAAGATTTCTAGCAAACAAAAAGCATGATGGCTCCACTTAGATTGTTTCTAGACCAGCTTCTATTCCTTCGAAAAGGAATTCGTTACAATTTGAGCACACCCCTCTGGAATCAATCCGAGCTAATGTAAGTTGAATCGAGGCGAGGGAAGCTCAGTGGAGCTTTGATACCCAAGGCCTCACCGATCCAATGCGGCGCAGTCACGCATTCAACTCGCAGAAACCGTCAAGAACTTCGAGGTGTGCTTAAAAGAGTAACCAATATTTTTCGAATGATTGTCCTGTTAAGCTCGATACCCTATAGGTCTCTTTCTAGTCCAAATTTTAGGCTTAGGTTCGCTTTAGGTTTCGTTTTCCTAAGGCGGGCAAGAAGGAAACGGTGATGAAACCTGAGTCCTTATCTTGATTTGGCCAGGCCTTGCCCTTTACTAGGAAATTAAAAACAGTCCAAATTCGTCCTCAATCAATGAATCACCTTAAGGAATACAGTAACTCGCTTACAGGAGATTCGCGAGTGTTTCGATGGACTTACCTCCCGTACCAGACGGGGGATGAACCGTTGAAGTCGACTCGGGCCACGACTCCTATGTCATGTACGAACCCGAGGGGCCGAGACGATATCGTAATCGTCGTCCTTCCCTGCAAACAATTTATTTCTTTTTTTTATTAATAATAAGACCCTTCCGTAGGGTTAAAAATAAAAAAAAATGTCCAATAGTCCAGAATAAAGTCCAAATAAAAAGTCCAAAAATTACAAAAATTATGAAAAATAAAGCCTATTTACAAATTCTAAAAATAAAAATAAATAAAAGCTATATACAAAAAAAAAATAATAATAAAAATTACATCCTAAAAAAAAATTATGTCTTTTTTTTTCTTCTCTTTTAGCTTTAAGCTTTTTGTTCCCAAGTCCTTAGTATTCCACTTCGAACCTGCAAATCAAAGACACAAAAAGAAACGTAAAAAGGAACAAATAATAATAAATAAATAAAATAATTAAACCTAAAAAAAAATCTATATACAAGTCCGCGTCGGCGGCGCCATTTTGTTGTTGTAATTTCAATGCGGTAAATACGGTGTTCGTTGCTCGGACTTGAAAAGAAAATAATTTTTAGACTTAATAAAAAATTAAAGATAAAACAAATTAAATTCAAAGGTGATGTAAATATTATGGAAAGACCAGGGGTTAGGATTTCACCATTCACCAAAATTCATGTGATTCAATAATATATTATCATGCAATTCTAGACGTTATAATTCAAATCAAAAACAATTGTGATTCTAATCATTGCCTAAATCAGATTTTCAAAACATCCATTGTTAATCGCAAGCATGAAATATCAAAATCAATAAACCAAGCATATTCCATCAAGAGAAAACACAATTAATTAATAAAAATCATTTATTCAATTTTCATTCGGTGCAATTAATCATAAAAGGATTGCATAAATAAATTTAAATGAATTTTACCACATAACTTTTGGAAGAATGGCTTCCTCCATCACCCCTGGGATTGGGTTTTAGCTACTCATAATAATCATGTTCTAAAAATAAATATTTGATGCTCAAAATATGATTAAAAGAGTGATAAATATAATACAGAGAAACTACGACCCTCTTTAAGCGTCCAAAGAAGAACGATAAGACACCAATGCTGTAAATAACGATACTCACTGCTGCTATTGACGCTGTTGTTTTAAGACCCACAGAAGCAAGTCGTTGTCACTGTTGATAAACGACTGTCTTGTGGAGTCTGTTCTTCGTGTTCTTCGTGCTCTTTAATGGCAGCAGCAGCAGCAGAACTCCTCCTTCCTGCAGCTCCCGTTCTTCGCTCCTCTAGCCTCTCTCTGGTCTCTGCTCGACCCCAAACCTCTTCTAAAACTTTCTAAACCTTTCTATGACGTAAACCCACTCTTATATAGCCCTCAAATACCCCAAAAATCTCTACTAACAGCGACCATTCTTTTTATTCTTCTCCGCATGCAGTTGAGAGAAAATCTCTCCTGTGACTCTCTACGCGTGTTGTTAGCTATGAAATAGTAACCAAACTATTCTTAGGACTTGAACAGGACCAAATACATGTATATCCAGCGTGAAAGTCTCCCAAAAATTTCTCACAAAATATTTGAACGTGAACAGCAACATACGTGTCCTGTTTGGACTTTGATTTCTTCTCCCGGTCATTCCAGCCACTTCTGGCCCTTAAAATCACCCATGTTAGCTTCCTATAAGTCCATAGAGTAAGCCCAAACATTTCCAGCCCTTTAATCGCACTATAGCTCCTTCAAAAATTCCGATCAAAAACTGCCGGTTAACAAACTCACTTTCCCGCCAAAACTTCATTTGAAATGTGAAGAAGAGATGCCCCCTATCCAACTCCGGTGTCCCTTTAGCACCTGCCTGGAAATGGGTCACCCCTTAGTAATTAGGTTACCCTTTATCCAAAATTGAGGGTCCGTATAGTGAGTTTTCTGGGACATTTTCCGCACTTTTTCGGGATTCCTCCGGGGTATTTCTGAGGTGCTTTCGGTACTCTATCAACGGAGGTTCAAACGCCGCATTTTCAGCCAATTTTGCCGCAAAACCTTATTCTTCTAAAAACACCTACAAACAAATAAAATAACATAATAAGTACAAAAATGGGTACTAACAATATATACAATTGGGCTATATTAGACACATAAATGCGTCTATCACCCAGCTGGTGACAAGGATTCCTACCATTTATTTGAAAGATATTAAATAGATTACATTATATTATATATAAGAAAAAAATTATAAAATTATAAAAAAGAAAACTTTAAATTTAGTTGAGATATGTCCTTGACAGATATTGACTCAATTTTTTTTGATCTTCCGAGTGAGCACCCTAAACCGTGCACTGTAGGATTGGACGTGTGAATATTTTTTAAACTTAAATTTCTTTTGAATCGTGTGCGAATGCCAGCTTAGAAATCTATTGGACATCGGTATGCATTACGTTTTAAAAAATAATTTACTATGTCTATTACTATCTAAAATTTTGAAACTTTAGATCGGTATGCATTACGTTTTAAAAAATAATTTACTATTACTATCTAAAATTTGGAAACTTTTGGAATCAAATAAGCAAACTTTTAAACTTCTTACTCTTAGGGAAGTTCCTAGGGCGATTAATAAAAAAAAAAAATTGATGAGCCTGGTGGATGAATAAACATGTTTTTATATTATGGGGAATGGCCAAAAGTTTATTAATATAAACTAATAAAAGTTGGATCCTAATAGAGATTTTATTAATATAAAGTAATAAGGGCTTGGTCCCACTTATTATTTAACTAACTATCTATTTATGAATAAAACAATAATAATCAATCGTACAATACTTTAGGTGGCAGCCTAATAACAAGCTGGCGCCAACATCCTTTTGAATAGCAACTCCTAGTCTATGAAAACTAAATTTACCTACTTCCTTACTAACATCATTATTAGCAAGACAATTCTTCAACCTCTTAAAAAAACACAACATATCCTCCCCAAGCTCTCCCAACGTGGAAAATGCTAGAACGTCAAGCCCATTACCATGCGAAACACATTGATCTAAATATTTGGTACGTTTGCGCAAAACAGCCTTCACAATAGCCTGGCCTGGAATGAAAGCACGAACACCTGTAACATCCATACAAACATCTTGGACGTTCTCCCAACTATGAACAAGGATGTTAGCAGGGCGCAAATCCTTGTTATCATCTGACAGAAAACCAAGGGATACTTCTTTACGAGCAGGCACACCGGCTTTGTAACATATATCAACAATAATGTCACGTACAAGGTCATGCCGAAACTTGATCCCAACATCCTTGACACAATGAAGAGCATGGTCACCAAAAATATCCATAAGTCTATTGCAGTTTGAGCATAAGCCACCTTCGACGAACAAGGGGATACCAAGGCGATAACAAACAACAGCTCTAAACTGTCTTGGTCCAAGGCATTGATTCAGACCACTAATAGGAACAGCCAAAAGATAGTTTTAACTAATAAAAGAAATAGTAAAAAATAAAACCTAAAAATCATAACCGTGTTGTTGGAGAGAGAAAACCAAAGGGCGCTCAAACATCTGACGCCCGCTTTTCTCTTTCCAATTCCGGCGCTTCTCTTTCCAACTCGCGACCTATCATCAAACGTTTGCTACATCCTCCAACTCAATGAACAAACCAACAAATTTGTTGGGTTTAAACATCTATTTTTTATGTTTGTTGAGTCCATAGTAGGAACAAAATGAACAAACTTGATAGTTTGTTCATTCCATAGGAACAACTCCTAATTTTGCATCTTCCTTGGCATTGTTGGGCTGTGGCTACTAAATAGTTTTTGCTCTCGCAGAAGTGAAATACAATTGAGGTCAACACCAAATGAAAGACCCCTAAAAATGAGTGAAATACAACCCCAACACCAATGAGTGAAATACAATTGAGCCAATGAATGGAATGGATTTGCCTCAATTTCAAAATTTCAATGGTGCCCAAAAAAACGTTCTAGTTCAATCCGCTACATATTGAACCAACTTATATCGAGCCCAATTGAACTAAACCCATTTGTCAAGCCCAAAATTCGTTTTTGCAGTTTGGCAACATCTACTTGATTTTTTGATTTTGACCATAGAGACCCGTTTGCAGGTTGCAGGTGACTCGCCAAGTTATTAGCTCCGTAGCGAGCAAAAGTGTAAACTTACGGCGAAAATTTTCACTCAGAACTGGAATGGAAAGAAGAAATCGGTTTATAAGACATAAGAACAGTGATACAACATTTATGTGATAACTGATACAATGCCTACAGGCAATAATTACAAACAGAAGAGTACAACAACAGAACAACTTGTTCAGAGAAACTCATTATTGGCGTAAGAGGAGTTCTCACGAATGAATGAAAGAATTTGAACTTATAACTTATTAATGGAAAACAATGAATGAATTTGTAGCTGTATGCATGCTTTTAATCTCATAGTGAAAGATGGTGTAGAAACCGATTTTAGTCGCCACCATCCTCCCCGGAACTGACAGGCAATTCAGCTGGTTTGATTTTCTCCAATTGTTGCAGGACTTCGTGAACCTCTGGACGCGCTGCAGGTGATGGGTCAACACAATGCAGAGCTAATTTCAGTGTGTTAAGCAGTTCGTCGCCATTGTTTGCATCTTTCATTAGCTCAAGGTCGAATACTTCGTTTGTCCATTCCTCATTCACAATTGATGCCACCCATTGAGGCAAATCCATTCCATTCATTGGCTCACCTGGAGATTTTCCTGTCAGGAGCTCCAGCATTATGACACCAAGACTGTAAACATCGGTCTTTGTGCCTAAATTCTTGGCCTTCGCAAGCTCAGGTGTCCTGCAGCCTTGTGCACCGGCAGTTGCAACCACGCTTGAGCTGGCATTGGTGGTCATGAGGCGTGATAGACCATAGTCGGCGATCTTTGCATTTGTTTGCTCGTCAAGTAGGATATTTGCAGCCGTGAGGTTGCCATGTATTATGCTCTCATTGGCGTGAAGGTAGCTCAATCCACGTGCTGCTCCAATTGCTATGCTCAATCTAGTTGGCCAATCGATTGGGGTGTCTGGTCCTCGAGCTGCACAACAAATGTAAGACTGGTAAGAAGTAAAAATTGGTATTGCCAAAGGAATTAAAATGCCATTCGCTACATTAAAATAGTGTAGGTTAAGGAAATATTGCAGTGTAGGATAAGGTTGTGTGCAACTTACCATGGAGGAAAGATGCAAGGCTCCCTTTGGGCATGAAATCGAAGACAAGAAGCTTCTCTCCTTTAGGACCCATGTAGTAAGCGCGAAGCGACAAGAGATTCGGGTGTCTGATCTTCCCAAGTCCATTAACTTCCCCTTCAGATTCTTAGCAATTTTCTCCCTCAACCTCTTAACTGCAACTTGACTTCCATCCTCCAATGTAGCTTTATACACGGTCCCGTAATTACTCTTCCCCATTATCTCTGCAGTCGCACACAACAAATCATCGGCCGTAAACACTAACGGCCCTTCAAAATGTACTAGTTTCCCTCCCATATCACCACCTGCTTCAACTTCAGTTCCAGATACCGCAACACCTTTCTCTCCCGCAGCAGCAGTAGTGACTTTTCGAACGTTGTCGCCGTTCTTTGATTTCGAAGCTTTACTTCTTCTGCTAAGCATACAGCAGATCCATATAATACATAGTATTATCAGAACCCCCAGTAAGGCTCCTGAAGCTATGAGAAGTATGGTTTTCAGACTAAACTTCCGACCACTATATTTCGAAGTTTCCGATGGAGAAGATGGGAGGGAGGGGCACGGAGGCGAACCCGCAAAACCACATAGCTGAAGATTTCCAACAAAAGAACTGGAATTGAACTTGTTTGAGAGAAAAAATGGAACAGAGCCAGAAAGATTGTTGTACGACACATTGAAAGAACTGAGATAGTGAAATCGGAATCTCATTACTAAGATCATTTTCTGACAAATCTAGAATCCGACCAATCCCTTTCGGAATCGTTCCATTAATCTTGTTATGATTCATTGAAATTTCTTCGAGATTACCCAATCTACTCAACGAATTTGGAACATTTCCGGATAGAGAGTTATGATCAAGAGTTAGGATTTGAAGCTGAGCTTCTTTTCCACTACCCCAACTGTCAGGAACAGAGCCAGTAAGATTGTTGTTGTCTAATGCAAGAAATGTGAGTGCATTTGAGCGAGTAAGACTAATTGGGACTGCCCCAGACAATGAATTCAAGTGCATCATGATCTCCTAACGTAACAACAACTCCATCTAATTGGTAACATAAACTCTGTTGGAACACCAAAAACAGTAGCAGAAGTTGTATGACCATTTGAAAATGTCACAGAAATGTGACGGAATGAAATGGATCGACCCTCGGCTCGCCGGAGATGATGAAGGAGGAGGAGAAGATGAATGGAGGTGAGTGAGAGTGGAGATAGGTGGTGAGCAGGGATTTGAGAATGACTACTCACTGCTACTGCTACTTCTATAAAAGTTTGAACTGGGATTTTTTAACGGCTAGTTTTTTTTTGTGTGTATATTATAAGTTGGAGGAATATGGATAGTCAGATGGAGCTCGTGGGAGGTGGGGATCTGTTTTTTAACGGCTATCTTTTTATGGGTACCTAGTCAATAACACTTATGACCTGGTCAGGTGATGGTGGTGGGGATCATAACAACGGTACACACTACCCACCATGGTGTATTATTGAATATTTTTAGTAGTACTAAATATTAATTACTGATTTTGATGACACTAATTTTTTAATTAGTTAATTAATGGATTTCGTGTTAAAAAAAATAACCTATGTGTAATTTTCTTGAATTCTAGTAGTTATTGTTGTCGTTGAAGATGAAAATGAAGTTTTTGGATTTCTTATTCGAGTGTAGTAAATTTAGATTTGGCTATATATTTTATACGTAGCTTGACGGCTATAGAAAGTTTTAAAAAATATTTTTTTTAAATTTTAATTTCTTTTCTTTTGATAAAAGAATATTAAAATATATTCTTGGTATATTCTTGCTTCTCGCTGCATACTCGATTTGCACGCATGGTACCTTGATGATGATGGTACAATTGTTGGTGATACAATAGAGGTAGTTAAGGCTTTGCATATAATTGAAACTGAAGGACCAAGCAGGGGGTTACACCTCAATATAAATAAAGCAGAAGTCTTTTGGCCTTCCCCTGATACCAAGAGTACATCAGATGGTGTTTTCCCCTCGGATATTGGTAGACCTTCTAAGGGTGTTAAACTTTTGGGCGGCACAGTGAGTTTAGATATGGACTTCATTAGCGACATGTTGTTGAGCAGGGTGCACAAAACTGTTCAACTAATGGAGGCGATCAAAAAACTCAAGGATCCTTAAAGTGAGATGTTTTTGCTTCGCAACTGTACTGGTGTGTCTAGATTTTATTTTGCAATGCGAACTACAAATCATGTTGCCCACAACCTGCCACGGATCTTTTTGATGACCAGTTATATCAGTATTTGAGGCTTCTGATTACTGGGGATGGTGCGGATTTTGGTCCTCTACAGAAGCGATTAGCTACCTTACCTATTAAAGATGGTGGACTTGACATTTATACCATGGCTGACACTCGTGCTTACTGCTTCTCAGAGACATACTACTTCAGTACAGAAAATGATCCTTGGTGATTTATTCTCAACAGACAGAGGTTCAGCTTATCAGTTGGCTCTTCAGACCTTCACCCAGGTATGTGGATTACCGTCTATTTACTGTGTCGATGATACTGCCCCCCTTCCATGCATTCGCTGGCAGTAGTTTATTTTGATGCAGTTAAGAAGCAAATCCCAGACCATTTTCATATGTCTGCGAGAGATTCCGTCCTATGGCAATGTAACCTCGTCAAGCATGCACAAGATTATCTTTTGGCGGTTCCCATTAGTGGGCTTAATCAATGCCTCGGATCTAGACAACTTAGAGTTGTGCTTTGTTATCGCCTTGGTATTCCTCTATTTGTTGAGAATAATTTATGCCCAAGTTGTAACAAATCTATGGACATTTTTGGAGATCATGCACTTCATTGTGCTAAGGATATTGGATATAAGTTTCGCCATGATGTTGTTCGTGATGTTATCAGTGACGTTTGTTACAAATCCAATGTGCCTGCACGCAAGGAGGTTTCTCTCGGTCTTCGGACGGATGATAACAGAGATCTAAAGCCTGCCGATATCCTTGTTCTTAACTGGGAAAATAGTAAAGATGTTTGTATGGATGTTACAGGTGTCTCTCAATTCACTGGTGATGGTGTCCGCTCCTTTGTCCCCGGTAAGGATATTTCTGGCACGGTTTCACATAAACGTACCAAGTACTCGGACAAGTGTGCTGCACATGGATATGGTTTGGGTGTTCTAGCTTTCTCTACCTTAGGGGAACTTGGTGAGGATACTCTGGTTTTTTTTTCAAGCGTCTAAAGAATTGTTTATTTAGCAATGACGCTACTAGTGGCGTAGTTAGTTTCATTTTTTTATAGATAAGGTGTTGCTATTCAAAGAGGAGTTGGAGCCCAGCTTGTCACTAGGTTACCAACCAAAAGCTTTGTGTGAGTGTAATTCAGTTAATTTATTTTAGTACCAAGAATATATTTTAAGAAGATTATATTAGGCATCGGATTCTACTTTGTCTTACCACATGTAGATGTTTAGATGTCACCTGTACACATAGGGAATGTGCAGTACTGAAAAATGATGAATTAGGAAAATGTGAGGCTGTGAAAAATTCGTTAGTGTTTACTACCTCCGGTCTCTTTCCTCTCCTTTCATATTCTCTCTTAGGAAAAAACAACATAGCATCCATTTACCTCTTGCTCAGATTAGGTTTTTTTTGGATCAGATCCGAGAAAGATTTCTTTTCTTTTTAAGTTTTAATTAAATAAAATTAGTTTTTCTGTTTTTCTTTTTTTGCTGTCTTTTAACATATTTTTCTTCGCTATTTGGAGCGATTTTTTTGCACCATTTTGGGAGAATCTCCGTTCGCTTTGAGGACGATTTATTCCAACCTTGATTGTTGGTTCGTAACTTGCTATTCTCGATTCAAGAACATTGACTATTCAACAAGGTATTGCTTTGAATCCATATTCAATCCAAGAGATTTAGGGCATCCGGGTTCGTTTGTATCTACAAGATTTTGAGAAAATTACTCTTTTTTTCTAGGAACATCTCTTATTGAAAAAGAAGAAAATTAGACTAAATGGTCGGAATCGATTCCTTATTATACGGTCATCCTTCCCTACTAGCTACATTTACAAAAATTGGATATATTTACGGTTTATGGCTCTTTCTCTTTGCGATTTACATGCATTTGTATTAGGTTTTTGATTATCGTGTACTTTGATGTTTTTGTTATTCTCGTATGCCATCATGTAATCACGATTTTGATCAGAATATATTAAAGAAAAAAAAGGCTGTGATGAAGCCACGTCAGAAAGTAAGAAACTCAAATAACTAACATGAAATTTAACTGGCGAATTTAACTAAAACAAAAGTAAGAAAATGAAATAAATGGGGAATTTAACATGGACTTCGCATCTTCTAACCAATGCCAATTTAAGGTAGGTTTGTGATAACGGAACCAACCAGCAAAAAACGATGTAGAAATTAACGTTTAATCCCATTTTTATTAGGCTTTAGACTGTCAAGACCCGTCACGTAATTCAATCCAAAGTAATAAAAATTGATGACAAAAGTAACCCTGTTATAAAAACACCCAGTCCCATTTATTCCTCAATTCATTTCATCATTCTCTCATGACTGCAAATTTTTCTCCGAGAGAAAAACCTAAAAAAGAAATCTAGATCTCAACAAGTTTCATTTCATATGAACCGACGGAGTTTAAATCTACAATTTGTAGATTCGAGTTTAAGAAAACCTAACTTCATTCAATCTCAATCTTCATAACCATAGTCCGAGTATATAGCAATTAACAATTGGTTCAACAAGATTCAATTTCTACATCTGTTGTTGAAGAATTTGTTAGAGCTCTGCTTGGTTGAACGCACTAGCGTTGGTATGTCAATTTAGTTGTCAAATTTAGTTTCCAAAACACATTCTTGATTTAGTAGATTAAAGCTAGTTTTAGACTAGATAAGGTTTTGATAAATAGTAGTTGGAGTTCTACAGATTTTGTACCAAATTATTCCTTAGCCTTATACCTTTATAGTCATGAGTGGCAGCAGCTTTCCTTGGTCATAGGAAGCAGGAGTTGTAACGATTACTTTATAGTGACATCTGGGTATTTCATTGGGACTACCCGATATCTTTTGAAGAAACTGCAGACCTTCACATCTGATGGCTCAACAAAACAAGGGGAAGATGAGGCTCTCAACTCTATAGCTGTGATACAGAGTTTGGAAGAGGTAAGGATAATTCTTGTGACTACATTATATGGATTTCCTGCATACATTCTGTACTCTAAATATGGTATACTTCTCGAAAGGTTTTGGCTGGGAATATTCACCATGGTCGATACTTCTCTACAAGTCAGCACAAGTCATCACTCTCTTACAGCTAGACTAAAGGAGGAAATGAATAGGTATATCTTACACACTGGCTTTCTAGGAATCTTAATTCTTGAGGTTGTATTTGTTCCTTACAAGTGCGAAAAGTTAGCCTTGATGCTCATGAAAGTGAATGCAGTTGTAAGTGGTATTCCACTTAGTGTGACCAGATTATCATACAAGATTGAATTAAAAGAGTCTATCTATGCTACTTCAAATTATTTCTCTTCTACGGGACTTTTTAGGTTAGTCTTTTTCTCTTATATCATAAAATTCAGTTTGGAGTTTGGAATTGGATATGGGATCAGAAAGGAAGCACTCAAACTGGTTAAACAAGGCATTACAGAGTTAGGCAAGATAATAATTACGATTTTTGCTGATAATTGCTTACTTAGGAAATTCCTCAAGGGGAATTCAGTTAGTTGGTTCCTTTTGGCACACTACCTGGACAGCAGTATTCTTCTCTCAGAAAAGAATGTGCATTGCGTTGCTCTAACAAACAACCAGAAGTTGATCAAGCCAATCGACTTATGTACAGTTGTTGGTAGTGTTGAATGTATTTATACAAACACTAGAGAAATAATTTCTTCAAAAGGTACTCTGCTAGAGGAGGTTTTCCAGCATCGGAAGACATTTTTTATTGACAAGGGTAAGAAACGTGAACAACATGTCGGGACTGAAGAAGTTATCTTCCTAAGAAATAAGACGCAGGTGACAGTTTTTGTGTTAGTAGAGAATGCAGGTTTATGACTACATCTTCACATACCAGTTCACTGCAAAGAAGTTAACACGAAGATGCTTGTTAATACCTCAACTGGTAGGAGAGAAGATCATCTGACGCTGAAAGATGGAGCATCGATTAGTTTTAAAGGACTTCAACGAAGCATGACGCCGGCTATTCAGATGAATGGTTTCCAGCTTTTCTTGGAAAAGGTGTTGAAGTTGTGGAGTTCATATTTCTGCTATTCACGGGTCGAGCTCAGTTCATATCCTTGAGGACAAGGATAATTTTAAGGAGTGAGATTTGTCAGGACCCATCTTTGGGCTGACAAGTTCAGTCAAGGTCATCTGAGTTGGGGGGTCTAGTAATCCGTTTAATGTAATTAGTAGTTAATTATTCTTGGTTAATTAGGTGATAACTGTTGCTAAGTATGATTAGGAGAGTGCTTGTGTGAGTGGCACGTGTGCACTCCAAACTCTTATCTTTTATATTCTCCTTCTGTTTGTACAACTCTTCATGAAAAATTTATCGGAGAAATTAGTCTTTTCTCTCTAAAACTTTCTGTTCTCCCCAATCCATCTATATCCTTAGAGATCAAGAGTAGCTTCTGTGCTAATTTGTAAGGCAGGTCCTTACAGGCTCGCGCCTAATTGAAATGGATTCATATCTTAACTTTTGTAAAGGAGATTCAGCATTTGAACCCTCGTAATAGGAACTATTGCTCCTAATGAGTAGGATTCAGAATATATCATATAGTATAGTAATATTTTTATATTTATATTTTATATGTATGATTAATATTAAAATAATGAATAGAGTTACTTTTGACAAGAGACCCCGTAAATTACCAAGCTCTATTATATCAGGTAATTTCAATAAAAATAAAAGAAATAAACGTATATTAGAGAACACTAGTTTAAAAAAACCCATTAGAATCGTATATATTTACAGAAACGTCATTGTTATAAAAAAAACCAATTTTTTTAAAAACTTAGTATGTTTTAAAACATAAGCCCGAATTTTATAAGATCCATATATTTGAAAAACAATTGAATTATCTATGTAACGAGTACAAATATAAATAATAAATTTTTATTTTATGCAAGAGAATTCATTGCTTTCAAATATAATATTAATGAATGATTCAAATTCAAGCATGTGCACCGCACATGTGTTCTCACTAATTACAATAACGAAAAGGTCCACAATTGGGAAATTGTGATAATTAACTTTGAAAGCTACCAAAGGTGAATCAATAATAAGGTGACTCAGTGGAGCACGCATTGAATCCCACTGACCGTCATTTTGTCAAATTTATTATCCACATTATTCGTTTTCCAATTGATAATGAGTGGAGAGATCCTAAGGGTTATAAACTACATGATCTTAGATTTCCCAAACAATATGGGACTAATAATTTCAACACGTCCTCTCACTTGTAGTCTCGTTGGGTCTAACACGTGGTCACCTGTAGCCTCGTTGGGTCTAACACGTGGACAATTAAATCCAGGTAACGCGGAGTAAAGCGCGGTCTAATGACTCGTCGCAAATAGCCTGCTCTGATACCATGCTAGAATATGGAAATCCGATCAAAACCAATTAGAAATGAGTGGAGAGACCCTAAGAATTATAAACCGCAAGATTTTAAATTGCCCAAACAATGCGGGACTAATAATCTTAACAAAAGGGTCCACACACAACCTGAAATTAGAATTGGTTTTTAGCAATGGATTAAACAAATTAAGAAAGAGAAAGAGACGTAAAATATGACAGAAAACATATTGAGTTGTGTTCCGTCCGTCCGTCCGTCCTTCCTTCCTTTTATTTCTTTGCAGTTTGTACGCAGCAGAGGGTGGTGTGGATGCCCATGATATTGTTGAAAATGAAGGAGAACGAAAAGAGAGATGGAAATGTAGGTTTTTTTTGTACAAGTATAAATTGACAAAAATGTCGTAAGGATTACATATGGATTTCAAACGCAAAATTTGGACGGCCGGTTGCTGCCTTACTACCAAGGAAATGTCATAATTATGATGCCCATCAAATAATTGTTCAACTACTGATATCATATTTAATTAGAGATTATGAGTTGTTAAAAACATAATTCAAAACACAAGAACAAGTTACAGTAACATAACAATTTCCCGTCGAAACCCTGAATAAATAAATGGTATTATCTCCATTTCCGAAAAAGTGATATTTTCATTTTCTACATTTTAACCAAAAAATAGGTTAATTTGAAAAAGTAAAAGTAACACTTTTTCAGAACAGAAGGAATAATGTTTTATAGATTAAAAAGGCTCACACATAACCTCCAAAAAAAAAAAAAAACATTTGTGAACCACCAAAAGCTAACCATGTTATCCAAATAAAAATTCGAACAGTAACTAAAGTTTGGAGCACTAGTTAAAACCCAAAATATGCCCCTGTCACCGAGGACCGGGCCTGCGACACAAAATCTGCTCATGCAAGTGTAACTGCCAAGATGTCAAGAAGCTGTTGTCCAGCTAGCTATATATCATCTTTATCTCCGCCCATGAATGGTGTGTGCTCTGCAAAATTGCATATGCAAACAACAAATAAACAACATTTGGCTTCCTTCTATTGGAATCAGCTGACATCTGTAAATTTTAGAGGAAGGATAAGAGTTTGGTAGGATGGTTATCTAGAGAAGATTGAGCTGCAATTCTATACAGTGAATACCATGGGCTTAAACTATAAACTGGAAGCTTTCTACCATTCGATCAGACACGTACGGTACCAATTTGACAGCTGGTTTCGTGAATGATAGGCCATGGTTTCTTTATATTGGGACTGGGGCAGAGAGGTTCCAGTAAGGTCACAAGTCATTTTGAGACCACAGAGTTCTACTGTGATCTTTTCCCCCTTGGTGTTTCACTAATTTTCACAAGGAGGAAAGGAGAAATGTCAACCTTACCACAAGAAGTCATTGAGGAAAACATACTCACGAGGTTGCCTGTCAAGTCCGTATTAAGATTCAGGTGTGTTTGTAAGAATTGGTGCAATAATCTATTCAAAAACCCTCATTTTATAGAAATACATCTTCAACGTACTGTTGCAGTCAATAACTTTAATCTTCTGGTTATCAATCAAAAAACTGATCATAGTAAACCTACAGATATTTACATTTGTTCAGTTGATCACAATGTTTTATCATCAAAATATTTGGGTAAGGCTGTTGGGATTGACTATCCATTTATGTCTAAGAAATGTGCAAGTCAACTTATTGGTTCTTGTAATGGCTTGGTTTGCATTGAGCTCTATGGGAAAATTTGCATTTGGAACCCATATACGAAAGAATACAGACAAGTACCAGCAACCCCAATTGAGTCTCCTTCTGCCGTGGCAAGTTGTATACAGATTTCATATGGGTTTGGTTTCGATTGCAAGATTGATGATTATAAGTTGTTAAGGATTGTGGGTTTTGCAGATAATGAAGTTTCTGAGGCTAGAGTTTATACGCTACGATCGAATTCATGGAAAAGCCTTGGATTTATACAGTATGATTTTTCTTGGGATAGAAATCGCGGTCATCTTGTTGATGGTGTTCTTCATTGGATTGCAGTTGCTCGACGTACCGGATCCAAAGCCTCTTGCGTCACGGTGTCCTTTGATATCTGCGATGAGACATTTCGCGAGACATCATTACCTGTCAACTGTTGGATTAACCATGGCATGTCAGAATTAGGTACATGGGAAGGAAAACTCTGCCTAGTTCTTAAGCATAAGAAGGATGATGCTGTTGTGTGGACAATGAAGGATTACATTTGGAGCAAGGAATTTAGCATCACGGAAGAGATAGCAGATATGATTTACGGAAGGCCCATTCAAATTTTCCGGAATGGTGAAATCCTTTTCGAGAGTTATCTATGGAAAGAGCAGAAAGTTGGTTTGATGGCATATGACACAAAGCTCAAAAGAGCCAGAGTACTAAAGATATCTAGTCTTCCGAAGCTCTGTGATATAGAACCTTTTATTGGCACCTTGGTTTCACTAAACTCGGCTACTTTTCTTGGGCAAGAAAAACTAGAGGAAGAATGAAGTAAACACGAAAAAGAAAAATGAAGTAAACTGAAAAATAAATAACTGATATAATGCAACTGGAGTGGAGGAGGAGATGAAGCTGAAAAAACCAAGGTCTTCTAGTCAAATTTTACAGATTATGTTGTTACTGCGATCTCACTGTTTCAGTGTTTCCTGTTGTTTGCCACAAAAATGGAAGAGTTGAGATAGAAATTGCAGAAAGCACCGACAGAATTTGCAAATGACAAATAAAATTAACACAGGACAGAAGAAAAGGCATATCCAAGTATGCTAGTCATAAGGATCTCAAGCCATGGCTGTGCTAGTGTCCCTCCAATAAGGGACAATGTGCAAGAATGTATAATGCTAGTTACTTCCAAAGGTGTGTGTGTCTCTGCAGATGCAAAATGCAAGAAAAGCATGTATCAATGAGAACCCATCACACCAAATAACCAATAAGCATGCATAAAGTACAACAGTTATTTGTGGGAAATTCACATAATCATCAAACAAAAACTGGAAAACAGTCTGTTAATGTAACTTTTCAGATTATGTTAACACACCTTGTTACTCTTTTGCTGCCTGTTGTCTGCTGCAAAGCTAATGCAGGAGTTGAGATTGCAATTGCAGACAGCACTGTCAGAATTCATAAATTACAATAAAATGAACACTGGACAGAAGAAAAGCATGTCTCGTATGGCCTACAAAAGGACCTCAATCAATAATGCACGGAAGCCATGTTTGTGTAAAGCAAGCATAACAGATTAGTTACTTTCAATGCTGCGTGTCTGCAAATGCAAGAGAAGCATGTTAACACCAATATTAATGACAACCCATCACCCTGAGAAGAACGCAAAAGTTAAACAGCGTGAGACCAAATGCTATAGCCACAAATTGTTCATCAATGCAGGTAACAACAGAATGAACAGTGGACAGGAGAGAAGGCATATCTAAGTACGGTGTACAAAAGGATCTCAAAATATAAGAAAGCCATGGCTGCGCAATTGTGCCCTACAATAAGCAACGTTCATCAATTGTGCAAAGAAAGAAAAGTGAAACCAAATGCTAAAGCCGTAACTGGATCATCAATGCAGAAAACAACTCTCTCCTGGTCTCTCTCTAGAATTCTTTGTAGGTTTTGTCTCTACATGAAACCTCATCTCCTATACTCACAACAACTGAACTTCAATAATCTTAATCTCATTCTTAGGACTATAATTGTGTTCCTTCCTATACACAAGTTCCTTCCTACCTATGATCATCAAACAAAAAGAGGAGGAGATGAGCCTGAAAAAACGAAAGCACATATTGTGGTCTTTCAGTCTTTAAGTTTCAGATTATGTTAAAACACTTGTTACTGCAATCTCACCGTGGACTAATAAAAGAGTTGAGATTACAATTGCAGAAAGCAGTCACAGCATTTACAAATGACAATAACATAAACATTGGACAGAAAAGAAGGCATATCCAACTATGGTATACAGAGGGATCTCAATCAATAATGCAACTTCGCCATGTCTGTGCTTTTGCCTTACAATAAGTAGCATCCATCAATTGTGCAAAGAAAGCATAAGAGGCATGTTAATACCGTAGTTGCTTCAATAATGTGTGTCTGCTGCAAAATTGCATATGAAAAAGGCAAGAAAAGCATGTTAACACCAGTATCACACCAAAGAAGCATGCAAAAGTGAAACGAAATTCTACTCTCTAGAATTCTCTGTAGTGGCTATCTCCCCATGAAAACTCATTCCCTAAGCTCATAACTGACCAAGTAACATTCAATAATCTTAATGTCATTCTCATGACCTACAATTGGTTCCTCTTTAACATGATTTACTGGAATTACACATTATCATCAAACAAAAATTGAAAAACCCTCCAAATCAAAACTAAATTAATCAAAATCAAACCCTCAGCTCATCTTAAAGGTGCCTAATCAATGGTATCAAATATGCTTTATATAATAAGAATTTGTAAAAAAAACAAAGAAATTACAATCAAAAAATTTAATAGAATAATATTTCCAGAAGTAATTTCTTCTCCAATTTATCATCATTTTCTTTTTTAAAGTTTTACAAATTATATTTCTATTCCATCCGAAAGCAGCAAAAAAAAAAAACAGATCTACAATTCCTAAAGACCAACCTCATTATAATCACATCTCAGAATGAGATTTTAAGATCTTGATTTCACCAATCAAACGCGACCAGTAACAGTAGGAGGTGCTGGTGCTGGATTTGAAGCCGAATTGAATCCACCAAGACCAAGAATAGACAAGAAACCAACATTAGTCTGTTCAGGCTCATCAAGAAACAAATCTTCAGGAACTCTCATAGCACCATGAGCAAACACAATCCCTAATCCAATCAAAACAGCAGAAATCAACAAAGATCCAACACTCGTCAAGAAAATCACAACAACACTCGATACCGACAGTAACCCCAACGTTTCCTTATCAGTAAACGTCCTTCCGAACAAAACCAACGGCGGATCTGATGGACGGAACAGATACAGAAACACCCAAGCCGCTAATAAACCACCGAGAACGAGTAACGAGATCGGATTTGTAATCAACGAGAATGCAACAACGGCAGCTAAGATCGTCATGTAATTTACACGGAAGTATGTGAAATTCTTGCGAGCACGAGAGATGGATTCAGAAAGTGAATCTGGACGAGAGAAGGAGGAGCGATCTACGAGTTCTGACCAGGGACGGCGTTGTGCGAAACCATTGCGGACTGTGTCTGTGAGATGGTTGATGAAGAGACGGAATGCTGGTGTTGCTATTGGTGGTTGTGAGGATTCTACGGTGGTTGTTTGGGGATTTGAGATCGGGAGATTTGGTGGCGACGCCATTACCGGTGGTTGGTGGTGGTTGGAGAGAGAAGAAAGAGAATGGGAGGATTTTTAGATTTTTGAGGAATCTAGGGAGTGAAAAATACAATTTCATTTATATAGAGATGAGATGAGATGAGATCTGATTTTGTGTAGCCAGTTTACGCGGTTAAGTTATAGAGTGAAAGTTTTGAGCCGTTAGATCTGATAACGCGTGTTTTTGGTGGGCCTTGGTTCGGTGAATGAAGGGACGGTTATGAGGGACTTACGTGAAGGAAGGAGGCAATGAGAGGAACCGTAATATTGGGCATACCAAAATCTTCCAAGGCATACTGAATGAAGATAAAAAAGGTTGTGAAATAGCAAAATCAGATAATCCCTTAACCCAAAAATTTTTAATGGCAAATCTGCCCTTTACGTATTAGTGTTATTAATCTTGATTAGTGATTAAATATTTTGTTTAGTGATTAAAATAATTTTCAGAATTATAAGAGTTGTTTAGATGAAAAATTTGGGGAAAAAAATCAAAGTTTTAGATGAAAAATTTGGGGAACCAACTAGTTCGGCTTGTTTAAAAATATCATAATGACCCGAACCTAGTCCTGTGTGATCTGGAAGAAAAATTATGTGAGGTTCCGCTCATAGATGTAAGCGGAACTGTTCATCAATGGGTTGGTTCGGCTCATAGATGTAAGCTGAACCTATTCCTGAGAGTTCAGGAATAAAAAATGTTAATGGTTCAGCTTATATAATGGAAATCGTAGATTTTAACCCATTAAAATCAAGTAGATTTTATCTTCATCTTCAAGAGAATGAAAATACGAAGATAACGCAAAAAGAATGAGGTCATTCCGACATTGGACGAAGAAGTTATGATCAAAACAAGATCGACAGAATTCAGTCTACAGCGGGAAGTTCGGCTGATAACTCATCAACACGAGTCAGCCGAACCTAAAGCCTATAAATCAATATTTTCGAAGTGTTTAAGGGTATATAGGTCATTCATACCCATTAGACACCCCTTATCAATACACCCTGGTTAGGAAAATGACTTTGTATGCCTATAAAGTTTTTGGTATGCCCAATATTATGGTTCAATGAGAGAAGGAAAATGGGAAACTTAGGCTAAGGCCCAAAACAAATAGTATTCTTATTGGCTAGCCCAAAATATTTTTCAGCTATCGTGACACCCATTATTTTTCAAAATTATAAAAAGAGAGTAACAAGACAAAGTTACCCTTAATGTATTTACTTATAAGAGGAAGAAATTTGGATTTCCTTTCTGCTTAGTAAAGAGTCTGCATAACTCGTTATGCGTCCTATTTTTTCAGGGGTATAATTGGTATGCAAACTTGAATATAACACATCTAAAAAACCGTGCCTTGGAGGTTTACAAATTTTATCTCATTGGAAATCTTTTAAAAAGCTCTACAAAACGAGCACAAACAACAATATCAAATTCGAATGTTTTACGGAAAAAGTCAGAGGTGATTATCGTTTCAGGAGAAAATTCAAAAACTGGATACATTACCATTATGCAGCCACCATAAAGGATGCATAACACATTATGCAGACACCACAAAGGATGCATAACAAATTATGCAACCATATTTTGGATTATGCATCCACTAGTTAGGCTATGCAACCACTAAAACGATGTATATGTCTACAAAATAACATTCTAACAAAAAGAATGATGCACGACATATTATGCAGTCACAACAAAAAACGCATAACACATTGTGCAATTTGGTTCATGCATCCACTAATTTGATTATGCACCACTAAAAACATGTATAGATCTAAAAATTAACATTTCTACAAAAACAAAATGAATAACAAATTATGCATTCTTTTTTTTTCGATTACGTAACAGGTTATGCAGTAATTTTTATAGCTGCATAATAGGTTATGGAACTATTTTTCTTTTGTTTGATTTAAGTGTTAACTAGCATAAATGAATTATGCACCCATCTTTTATGATGCATGATAACTTATGCACCTATTTACGTGGCTGCATAACAAGTAATGCATCCATTATTGCTGCTGCATAACAGATTATGCAGTCGTTTTCCTATTTCAGCGCTAACAAAAAGGTGGCTGCATAACATTGTGTAACCATGCAAAAAAAAACATAACATGTTGTGCAAGCACTTTCGAAGGTACATAATAAATTATTCAGTCATTTTTAAATTGACTTGAATATCAGCAAAAGAAAATTGGCCGCATAATGGAATATGCAGTCATTTTGTCAACTGCATAACAAATTATGCATCATTTTCTAGGATGCATGACAGATTATGCAGTTGTTCTTGTAGTTGCATACAAGATTAGGCAGTCATTATTTTATTTCAGTGTAACAAAAATGTGACTGTATAATGCGCTATGCAACCATTTTTGAATGCATAAAAGTTTATGCAGTAATTTTTGTAGCTGTATAACAAATTATGCAAACACTAAAAAAAAATAACTCACAAAAATCTTTAAAATTATAAGTCTTTATGTTACAATATGAAAAGTACAATTACTTGGTCATCATCAACACAATAATAAGTCAAATGAAAATTTCATTTGTAATTCCCAGGGGACTTCTTATATCTTACTGTTGTCATGGTTGAATTATTTGGATCACGGTATTGTCATTTTCCATTTGAAGTGTGCCTCCTTATATCCCATTTCCGCCTAATCCCCTACAAGGGAAACACAACACTAGGATGTGAAGAACATACAATGATATGAAAAACTATTGGAATACTAAATTAGAAAAAGTTGTTTGCAACTGCCGTTCATCATACTACAATACACAACCACAGGTAACAGTATTCAACATATTCAACTTAGTTCATTGTCAGTACTCATATTCAACAGTAACATGACCACCACAAGTGATTACAATTTTGTTTCATCTCAACGGTTTAAAGGAAAATCATTACAATTCATACCCAATTAGCAAGTCTAGAGAATCAAATAGAAAAGAAACTTGTGCAATCTGATTTCTCTATACTCATATATTCATATTCCTCAAATTTTCCACCAGATCTGGATCAAAATCACAAATTTCATAAAAATGGTTTCCAAACTAAGAATCATTCATAATTTTTTATTTAGATTTCTTAATCCATTTGACTAAAGAGATATAAATAAATTAGTGAACAAATTTTTGTTTTTGCGAAAACAGCTAGTAAAAGAAAAATCGTAACAGAGAACTAGCAAGCTTTTCTACGAAAACAGCTAGCAAAAGGCTTGAGAACGAAATTCTCTCACAGATTATATGTTCGTACAAGAAATTAGCTTGATAATCCATGATTACATCAGGAATTTCCAGACTACGAAGACTGGCTAAATCACCACATTTTCGATCTTTTTCTATGTGATCTTACAACAAAACCACAATTACCTGTAAGAGCGAGAGTATGAGCTTCTCCGGCAGCAATGGCGATAATTTTTGTTGATGAACTACTATAATCCGTAGGTATTCCAATATCCGGCACAATTAAAGAAACTAATCCAGCAACCAAATATAAATAAATCCAATCAATTAAAAAAAATAGATTCTCAAATTAAACCCTAATCTATCAAATTTCGAAGCTATAACTCAAAATCACAAACGAAAAAACAGAAAATTGATATTAAATTGTTGCCTGATTGATTGTTAAAATTGTAAAAAAGATCATGGTGCAATAACCCAAAATCAACACAAAAAGCAGAAAATCAATATGAAAAATTGATTCCCAATTGACAATTATAGGTTATGATTTCTAGGGTATGGATTGAAACAGTGAGAAAGAATATCAAAGAAAGATGTTAACGTTGTTTCCTGAAGAAAAAGAAATCAGCAGCTTCTCTGTCGCCTCTGTCTCTGTTTAAGATGAAAAACGAAGAGAAATAAAAATATGAAAGGTCAATTTGGGATTAATGAAAAAACGTAAACCTAATTTCGGAAAATATGGGTCTCCGAGAAATTTTCTCGCGAAAATTGGGTGCGCGCGTGAAATCTTACGCCCGTGGGTTTGTGTGTGGAAAAAAACCAAAAAATTAGGATGACAGTAGTTTTCACGAGGAAAATTGGGGATACTCTGAGAAGAAGCTAGGAAATTACTGGCGGTTTGTGTTTGGTTGGAGGATAAACTCGGAGCATATTTATGGTTCCCTTTGTAAAGTTACACCTTGTGAGTCGTCTGAATCTCAAAGTTACACCTTGTTTGTTATTCTGACTTATGTCTGAATCTCAAAGTTACACCTTGTTTGTTATTTTAACTTATCTGAAATTGACTCAATATGTTTGTTTTTTGAGCCAGATCCGACTCATATGACTCAAAAACATGTGATCCAGTGCTTCGGTTCCACGAGTCAAGACCTTGTTTGTTATTCTGACTTATCTGAAATTGACTCAATATGTTTGTTTTTTGAGCCAGATCCGACTCATATGACTCAAAAACATGTGATCCAGTGCTTTGCCACGAGTCAAGAGCATTTTATTCCCGGACTCATATGAGTCCGAATAAAGGTCCAATCAGATTTGGATCAAAATCAATAACAAAATGGTTGAGTCAGATACCCCGAATTAGCAAAAAACAAATACACTCTTAGGCTTTTATCAAAGATGACACTGTACTTGGGCTATAAGGGAGTGAAGGTGCATTATGATTATACTTTCACAGTTGAAAGCAACAAAGGCATTGATATGCTAGGAACACCTAGACCTGTTTATTTTCTTCGATAACCTGGACTTCAAAATTTAGCCCAGTAAGGTTTCGTACTTGTAAATTCTCCACTGCTTTGAGAGTGCTTTCGCATCCTCTTATGTTAGCTTTGTTGCAAGAACAATTTTCTATGACTGACAGCCCATATTCAACAAGCAAACTAAACGAAATTCATGCAATATCATATTCCCAACTGGCCTGACTAAATAGTATAAAATCTCAGTTGGTGGGTTGGCACTGAAAATGCTTCTCACCCCACACATTTCTCCCCCCACTCTCACAAAACAATTTAAACCGGCCACCTTGTTTTCTCCGGGGAAAGGGCACAAGCAAAATCTAGGGTGGTTGTCAGACAATTCCAGGTTGGCTGACTAGATAACCAGTTACAGGGATTAACGATACAAGGTCATACAAGAAATAAGCCAGATCCGGCATACTCAAATAGCTGCAGGCGATCAGAGTTACTAGTAATTAAGTAAGCTTGAATAAAACATTAATATCTAAGGATTCTCTCATGGTACAGAGCATGGAAGTTAGAATATAAAATAAGGCCATTCAAGAGATCTGATACTGTGGATATAGAAAGATATATTGAAGTCAACCTTGTTATCTGCAGCCTTAGATCCAATCAGGAACCAACCAATTAGTCTCACATTACATCACCCCTTTGCAGTCCTTCCCAGATATTATTTTTGTTTTTTTTTTCTATAATCTAAGTTAGGCTTTTTCTTTCCTAAGATGTCAAAATATACTTAAGGCCTAAGCAAGACGCAGAAGCACACAAAGAGAAAGGGAGTTTCTAAATGGTCAACTCAACATCTATTTGGGGTTTCTTAAGAGTTAAGCATTTCAAGAGAATCTGCTATAGCAAGCAACCTGTCACAATATTATACTACTAGATCAAGCTTCCTATTTAACCAAAATCCGAAGAGGTTTCTTAGGAATTAAGCATAGAGGTTAGTTACCTATATGGCACTTCTGATGCTGCTATGGTTAGACGTTAGATAAAAGCTCAATGAAACATCATGGAACCTAGGAAAATGAGTATGCTTTAATAATAACATCTCTAGATTCTTATACGTTTTAGAAATTAGATTTTAGAACAGAGAATTTATCCCAATCATAAAAGCTGGCTAAATAGATACACAGGTTTTAGTCTCGAGAGGAAGGATGCATCAAACCTAATCACATTATAAGAGATTTAAGATACCAGAAAGGCTTTAGAAAGTGGACCCATTCCATCCAAAGTTGGAACCCTGCACAAATAAAAGAAACAATGGCATTAGTACCAAAAGATACTAATTTAAGAGGTAGAAAATGTCTCGAAGTACAATCAGAAGATGTTCTAATGAAACTTGAAACTTGGAAAGAACTTTACTGGTGGTTTTGAAACACTGAATGGTATTCTCAACATTTTCTAATGTTGGTGTAAGCATCCATCAGACCAATGACTAAATGAATGACTACGCAACATATGCCAAAGTAGATCTCCGAGGAGTTTTAGACTGCTTGCCTTTGTGTCAGTGAACTTGATAAAGAAGCGAGATCTGGACACAGAGATCTTGTCTTCGAGAATTGCTGCAATCGCGGCACTCAGTTTCTTGTTTACATCGGCATTAAGACCTCCAATAGATGTTAGCTCACCAAATGCGCTGTTCTCTTCACTCCCGCCGAATGACATAGGGACTGATCCTTTCAGTAGAACCATAACATACTGCAAATTAACATGAAACCTCAGTTGGCAAACATATATAGAAAGAGTTTGCACGACAAGGAAAGTTCGCCAGTCTGAAACTTAATGCAAAAAATGTACACAGTACATATATGATGAAACATTCATATGATATGTAAGATGACCATGTTTAAAATTGCCAAACAAGATAACCTTCCGGTGTTAAACTTATTCCATGTTCTATGAGTTTTCAATGTAACCATCACAAGTAGAAAAACGGCGTGAACACATACCAACACTCGATGAGACAAATATTTCCTGGTCTGGTTAGATTACACTAATAGTAAATTCACAGGTCGTATCGTCGTCGCCTAAATTTGGCACGAAAGTTTACCTTGTTGTGAAAAGAACCCACATAATCTAATACTACAACAGAAAGTCAAAGAAGCGCACAACGAGGTAAGATAATATTAAAAAGAAGAAAAATCCCTTGGATCATTCATTGGTATCTTCAAAGTGGTCATAACGTATACTCCCAGACATATATCCCAACAGTTCATAACTTTCCACTTTCTTTTATAGTAGTAAGGATCCTAGAAAGTAGAACAGCTCAAATTTGACTCACAGTGATGATGCATGAAACAAAAATTTGATGGGTGAAGTCAATCTGGAATGCTCCTACTAGGTTAACAAAAATTTGACTCACATTGCACTTATCAGGATTCTGGACAATAATTCCAAAGTCAATCCAAAGCCCAGACATAAAGGAAATCCCTTCCAGGGTGTGGCTTGGTTGTCTCTAGCTGGAACTAATCATCAAATGAATTACCCATAAGATGATCCAATTATTGGGAATTTTAGCAGATACATAACCTACAGTTACAGGCTCCTAAAGTCAGACCTCTAACCAGTTACCAACACTATTAGCATACCTAGATACACCAGCTGTTCCAGCACCCAACCTCTAAGTCACCAAGAGCTGATTAATTCATCAAATGCATCATAATTACCCTAAGAGCAAACAGTGTCAGAAATCACATTGAAGTATGTCAATCCATGAAGAAAATGATGAAAGTTCCAATTGAGCATAAAATGAAAAGGTTAAATCGCTATGAGTTTTAATCGAACCATCAGAAGTACAAAAAGAGCTCCAACTCATACCAATACTCCATGAGACATATATGGCCTGGTCTGGTCAGATTACACTAATAGTGAAATCACAGGTCGTATGCCATCTAAATTTGGCACGAACGTTTACTTTGGTTTGAAGGAAACCTACATAATATCATACTACCACAGAAACTGAAAGAAACTCACATTGAGGTAAGATGGAGTATTAAACAGAAGAAAGAAAGTGCCAATTATGCACATAGATATTATTGCCTCATTCATTCCTATCTTAAAAAACGATCATAGTGTATCGCCCAAAAAAGCATCCCTACAGTTCATAACTTACACTTTCTTCTATGGTTCTTCAATAGGACCCTAGAAATTAGAACAATTCAAATTTGACTCTTACTGATACTACATGAAACAATAAATTCTTCAGTAAAGGTAAATTTTAATTATCAGATCTGGACATTGTTTTCAAATCCAACTTAAACCCCACACTTAAAGGTCGCTGGTATTTATTATTCCATACCAAATCTTAATATGGCTTCCTTTACCTAGGTTTTCTCTAGTTGTTAATAATAATCAAATGATAACCAATTTTAATTTTCGTAATAATTATTGACAATTTTTTGGCTGATCCTAATGTCTATTCCTTCCCCTACCTTTTCTCCTCCCAATACCATGTGGTGCGCACTAATAAACCATATATTTAGGGATTGGTGAACCCCTGAGGTAACTAACATTGACTCAAGGGTGAGTGCGATGCCCACCCCGGATAGCAAGGAGAAAAGGATGATGAATATCATTTTTTCTACATACACAGGCCACATGCTGACAGCTATCATTTGATACATAGATTTGCACCTATGCTTATGGCCCTACGGTATCAAAATTAGCAAAACTGACAAATAATCAAAAGCACATCCCTTATATTATACTGCGTAGAAGCTCAAGAGTCCTGTATATTACCCCTACCTATTGCAAACGTTAATATCTCCAACCTGGATCCAACGATGAATATCAGAAGCAATACACAAATTCACCATAGTAATATCCCTCCTACTATGCTACCAAAATAAACAAATTACTCATAAGCAAATCTAATTGTTGGAATTTAAGTAGATACAAATAACCTGATAATATAGGCACCAAAATATCAGCCCTCTAACAAATTATCAACAATACTAGAACACCTAGATACACTAGCTGCTCAGCAACCAACCTCTAAGACATGCATCTTCTTTTATCCTAAGTTTCGGAGTCTCAGCTTCCACAGTAACCATTGTATAGCCAAGTAATTAAGAAGCAAACAGAGATCACATTTTAAGTATCATCAATCCATAAGGAACTGAAGAATAGTTTCTAATTGGGATGCTAATAATCCAACTTCACAAAGCTGATATGATAAACAGATTTAGCCTAAAATGTAAGGTTCAATGTTACATGATTAACTATGTTCATTTCACCAAAGGCCGTTGAATAGTACATAGTTAACTAATTTATTTTATCAAGACTCTAAACGAAATCTTTGGCTTGGTTTTCTCTAATTGTAATTGATCACTAAATGGCAAACCCACACTGATTATAACTTTCTTAATCATTATTGGCAAATATTTTAAATATCCTAACATTATATCCAGTAAAAGCTTAAACAATAAAAATTCACAATACGATCAACATACAACAACAATGCTATTCCCATATATTTTCTCCTCCCAATCCCATAAGGCACGCACTATTAAATTCTATGCCTAGGGATTGGTGAACCCTTGAGGTTAATGCATTAATTCAAGGGTGAGTGTGATACCACCTGGGTTAGCAAGGAGAAAATGGAGGTAAATATCATTCCTAACATATAATGGCCACATATGCTCAACAGCTATCATCTTTTGCACCTACGGCATCAACAGTAGCAAAACTGGCAAATCATGACCCCTCCTTAATTGCTGAAGGTAATATCTCCAACCTCCAGTGATGGGTAATGGAAGTGATACACAAATTCACTATATCAAAATTCCTCCTGCTAGGTTATCTAAATAAACAAATCACCCATAAGAATATCTAATCATTGGGAATTTATTAGATACATAATAACATGCAGTTATAGGCACTAACATCATCCCCTCTAACGAATTGCCAGCACTATTAGCATACACCTAGCTGTCCCAGCAACCAACCTCTAAGGCTCTATCTGGAAGTAGCAAACTCACCAAGAGCTGATTAATACTTTAAATGCTTCGTATTTACCCCAAGATGCAAACAGAAAGCAAATTGAAGTATCATCAATCCGTTAGGAAAACGTTGATAGTTCCAATTGAGCCTAAAATGAAAAGGTTATCGCTATGAATTTTCAGTAGAACCATCACAAGTAGAAACAGCTCGAACTGATACCAATACTCCAAGAGACAAATATATGCCTGATCTGGTTAAATTCACAGGCATCATCATCTAAATTTGGAACAGAAGTTTACCTTGTTGTGAAAAGAAACCCACATAATCTAATACTATCTCAGAAAGTCACAGAAACTCACAATGAGGTAAGATAATATTAAACAAAAGAAAAAAAATATGCTAATTATGCACATAGATATTGCATCATTCATTGCTATCTCCAAATAGGTCATAAACGTATAGTACTTCAAATTTCACTCGTACTAATACTTCATGATACAATAATTTCTTCGGTAAACGTAAATCACTAAATTGCACTTATCAGGATCTGGACATTGATTTCAAAAGCCAATCTAAAACCCACACATAAAGGTTGCTGGTATTTATTCAGATTCCCTACCAAATCTTAACATGACTTCCTAACCTTGGTTTTCTCTAGTTGTAATTGATAATCTAATGATAACCGATTTTGATTTTCTTAATTATTACTGGCAATTTTTTTGGCATATCCCAATGTTATATCCAGTAAAAGCTTGAAAAAATGAAAAGTTTTAGATTAACATACAAGAACAACCCAATTCCCCTACCTTTTCTCCTCCCAATCCCATGTGGTCCGCATTAATAAACACTATGTCTATGGATTAGTGAACCCTTGAGATTAATGCCATGATTCAAGGGTGAGAGGTATGCCACCCCGGGTAGCAAGGTGAATAGGGTGATGAATATCAGTTTTTACATATAAAGGCCACATGCTCACAGCTATCAATTGATACCACCTGCGCCTACGGTATCCAAATTAGCATAACTGGCAATTATTCAACATATCAATATATTAGCATTCTATGTGTATTACCCCAACGGTGTCCAATATACTTCCTAGAAACTCCAGAGTTCTATATATTACCCCTCCCTATCGCAAACATTGATATCTCCAACCATGGGTTTTAGAAGGGATACACAAATTCACCATATATAAAGATTCCTACTAGGTTACCAAAAAAAACAAATACCCATAAGAAGATCAAATTATTGCGAATTTTAGTGGTTACATAACCTACTGTTACAGGCACCTAACATCGACCTTCTAACCAATAAACAACACTATCAGAACAGCTAGATGCACTAGCTATCCCAGCAACCAACCTCTAAGACATGCATCTTGAGTTTCAGCTTCCACAGTAACTAAATAATCAAGAAGCAAACAGAAATCACACATTTAAGTATCAACAATCCATGACGAAAACAATGATAGTTTCAATTGAGCTCAAAATAGAAAGGTTGAATCGTACACTAAGTTCATTCACCAAATTGAAGCTACTAAATAAAGAACTACTAAAGAGGTGTTCTAAAATTAGGGTTTTACGGAGATCGGAACCTGTTAATACCATAAATTGGAAGAGGTTTTAAGAAAAACTGAGAAAAGCAATAAATAAATTAGGGTTTTGCATGAGCTTACAGCTTCAGGTTTACCAATGATGTTGGCAACAGCTTTAGAGATTTCAGAGAGGATTGGAGAAGTGTTCACCCCTTCCAAGTTCACGTTCGTTGATACATTCAAGCAAGGCATGTTTCTGATTTTCTATCTCACTAAAAAAACTCTCTGAGAATGCTGGTGTCGTAATTCTACTCCGATCAGTGAAATGGAGCAACTGCGACTAGATTGAAAATGGAATGAATTTCACGAAGTTTGGATGACATATAAGAAGAGTAAACTGAATTTTATTGGGTAAATATGTAAAATAGGGAAAATTAAAAAACATGCATAACACATTCTGCAGACGCATAACGAATTATGCAACCATTTTCTCGACTGCATAACAAAGTTATGCATTTATAACAAGTTATGTAGCCATTGTTTTGGTTGATTTTAGTGCGTACAAAAAATTGATGCATAATGCATTATGCAAACATATTTTCGGATGCATAACAGGTTATCCATCAATTTTATCGATGCATAAAAGATTGTGTAACAAATTTCTCGCTGCATTATGCAGCCATATTTTCTGATACATAACAGGTTATGCATCAATTTTCACGACTGCATAACATGTTATGCAGATATTATTGTAGGTGCATGACAAGTTATGCAGTCTTTGTTTTTGTTGGTTTCAATAGTGACGAAAAAGTTGATGCATAACGTGCTATGCAACCGTTTTCTGGACTGCATAACAAGTTATGCAACAAATTTTGTAGATGCATAACAGGTCATGCAACCAATTCCATAGCTCATAACATATTATTCAAATATACAAATACTAACATACTTTCCTAATGTAAAACAAATTCCACTATTTGCAATTGAGTTCAAGTTCTATCCAAATAAATTGTAATTTGATCAAAAGCGTGACTGGAAACTCGTATATCCCGCCACCAATTTTATCTTCTGACTTGTACCACTTTATGATTCAGTGAAGCTTTAGGATTCCCAGTTTTAATTTCAACATCCGACATCCGAAACTAGTGCCACCAGGTTGTTATTTCTGCAACCTTTTCGCATAAAAAAACGACCAAAGCTACCTTTTCTTGGCTGGCTTATCGGCACAAACAGACCCAAAGCTAACCAATCTATGCACATATCTTCTCTTCCTGTGGTTATCAAAAACATCTATTGGCCATTGCGTAATACCCCTCCTACACAGCCGTCGAGCAGTGGCTATAACAGGCAAGAAAATTGTGCAATCGCAGCTACAAATTTTTGTTTGTTGCTCTCAACTGAGACCACTTCGAAACCTTGGCAGTAGCATGCCTATTTCCACTGACTTTCACCAAACATGAACCCAATCTCAATCCAAACTTCCTCTCCCCAATTAACTCCCGAAAAAACACCACTAACCCCTTAATATGCTAATGTCAGCACTAAAATGGCTTTGCTCATTGTTGACACGAAAAATCCGAACCCCGTAATTTAAACAAAAGCAATATACCAGAGATAGACTTATCTTTCTCTCCAATGTAACCTCATCCTCTATGACCCTTTTTAGTAGAACGCCACACAATGAAGATTGAATCAATGTTTTTTTGATGAAAATCCTTTTTCATTGTTGCATTCTAAAAGAGTTGCAGGAGCAACAGTGGTTGTTATGTCAGTAGAAGTCATCACAAATTCTAATGATGGTTCCACCCCATCCAGATACTCATTATCTTCAGCATTCTGCGAATTCAATTGTCAAAACTTCAAAATTAGTGATTGCACAGTGCACCGTAAAATGCAAAACAAATACAGCAACAATAAATCACAAACACAATCACTAGGAAATCCGGTAAGTAGACTTATCACTCAATTACCAGCAAAGCCATCATTTTAGTAGCCAGAATTCTTCCGTGTAAATCCCATTTCGTTTTCCTCCTCTTGCTCAAAAAAATTATATGAAACAAAAATTAACACAGTAAAACGAATTACTAAATGATATCCATCAATTCGATCAAAATAAGATCAGTTTGGAAGATGTATATATCAAACAAAATGCATCTAAAAATTTCTGATAAAAAATGAAACATTTCTCAATCATTTGACTCAAGTTTTGAACAGAGAACTTAGTTGGCAAACAAACATGTAGAGAAACTTTGGGTCAATTTCGATAAGAACCACGAACTTTACAAACACAAAGCAAACAAAATGTGCCCTAATTTTCAAATCGCATAGAGTTCTTCTGCTGTGAAGGGAGGGTAGATAGATAGAGAGATTGAGGAGATAATTATACGAAGGAAAGATTGGAAAGATTAACTCCTTACCTGGATCGTGAAGAGCTCCTTAGCCAAATCCTGAAGACTTTGTCTTCTCCACTGTTTAGTTTCTTCTCAATTGCTCAAGAACTGGTAATTGCAACAGAAACCCAATAACAAATTCTTCTCAATTGCTCAGTCACCAACAACAATTCATATTCACTGATTTGATTTTTAGGTTTTTCCCGATGGATAATTTTGCTCATCGGGAACACACAGTAGAACGGAGAGGAAGAAGAAAATGAATTAAAGAAGAAGAAGAAAAATATAAGAAAGACAGAAACCTAATTTTGTAAACTATGGGTTTGGAAGAAATTTTTTCATAAAAAATGGGTGCGAGTATGAGTTTTACTGGACGTGGGTTTTTCAATGGAGAAAATCCGAAAAATGAGTTTGTATGTAGTTTTCACTAAAATCAACATGGACGTGATGATGGGACCAACTGTGCTGACAAGGCTAATCAACTGTCTACTGGAGTCAAAGATGGACATTAGTATTAGCCATCATCCCTTAACTAACCAGTGGTGGTGGTTAGTTACATTCTCTCTTTCTTTTTCTTTTTTTTTTTATTTATTTTTAAAATATAAGGATACATTGAAGAAAAAAAGATATATACAACTGTACAGAGATGAGCTTCAGAAACCTCCCCAACTAGAAGAAGAAAAACTAGAGTACAAAAATTAACTACAGTTTCCCATTGAAATATAACCTGAGAGATGGACAAGTATGAGAAAGTGTTTGTTGCCGAACAGCACTGGAAAATTGTCTCTTGGATGTTACTTTGAATTTCCTGAACTGACTTCAAACGACCACCATGAAACCTTGAGTTTCTTTCCATAAGGAATGAGTTGTCAAATATTGTAGATTGTTTTTTTTCCAAGCCTTTGTATTCTCCAACTCAGTATAAGCGCTTTAAACTCACGTGACATTGATCATTTAACATTAAGAGACCCCATAAAGTAGTTCCACAGTTGAGAAACCCGGCTGCAATGGATGAAAAAGATGATCCATGTCTTCATCAACTTCATTATTCATTACAGAGGACACAGGTAGTTGACTGTACCTGAACACGTCTATTCTGTAGCATCATTCTTGTAGGGATTCAGTTGTGAAGAGCATCCTATCAAAGAAAGTTGACTTTTGGAGGAATCATACATCTCAATAAAACATAAAAATCTATCTCCTCAAGAACAGTCACCAACCTCTCATAACATGCTTTAGCCGTAAAGTTACCTGACACTGTATCTGTCATGCCGTTTGTAAGAGTTACATTCCTTATATCATGTCTTATCTCCAAAAAATCAATTCTTTCTGCTGGGTTGAGTTCCCTGACGAACAACATCTTCATGTTATCACCTAGAATATTAGCAACCATTGTATTTTTCTGCATACTCAACTTATAAACCTCAGGATACGAATCCTTTGTGCTTTCTTTCTACCCACCAGTCATTCCATAAATGCACCCCCTACCGTCCCCTATTTGGATACTAGAGACCGCATAGAATTCTCGATCCTTAGCAATCTCCATCCACATACTTCTTCCTATTGTAGCCGTAGGAATTATAGTAACCAAACTGTTTTCATCAGAGCCTGTTTTCTCACAAATTATCTTCCTCCAAAGTGCCTGTTTCTCCCTAGCATACCTCCAATGCCGTTTAGTTACATGATCTTTGTAAATCAAAAAAGAAAAGACAAATATGATTTGTTAAGGTGCTAGATCAAAAATGCTCAAAAACATGTGAGTAAAAAGAATTCTACACCACTGGTTCAAGATGCTCAGAAGAAATATATTGAAAACCTACTAAAAAGGTTCAAGATGGTTGGTTGCAAGTCTGTAGCAACACCACTGGTACCTAATGAAAAACTAAGGAAGATGGATCAGCGAAAGCAAATGCATCAACCTACAAAAGTATAATTGGAAGTTTGTTATACCTTACGGCAACAAGGCCTGATATCATGTATGCAACTAGTTTACTGTCAAGATTCATGCAAAGTCCAACACAAATTCATTATGGTGCAGCAAAAAGAATATTAAGGTATCTACAAGGTACAAAGGAGTACGGCATATGGTACAAGCCAGAAACAGACTCAAAACTAGTTGGGTACACGGATAGTGACTGGGCTGGTTCAGTGGATGATATGCGAAGCACATCAGGCTATGCATTTTCACTTGGTTCTGGTATATTTTCTTGGACTTCTAAAAAGCAAGAAAGAGTCGCGCAATCATCAACAGAAGCTGAGTATATATCAGCTGCAGAATCAGCACGCCAAGCTACATATGGCTGAGAAGAATATTTGAAGATTTGGGAGAAAAGCAAAATCAAGCGACTGAAATATACTGTGACAACAAGTCTGCGATTGCTATATCGAAGAATCTTGTGTTTCATAATCGCACAAAACACATTCCTATCAAGCATCATTTTATTCGAGAAGCAACAGCAAACAAGGAAATTGAGCTCAAGTACTGCAATACTGGAGAACAAATTGCAGACATATTTACAAAATCTTTGGCAAGGCCAAAATTTGAGTTCCTAAGAAGACTACTGGGAGTTGATAAAAAGTGTATCAAGGAGGAGTGTTGAAATGTGTGATACACTTTTTCTAGAATTCTCTGAATGTAAATACTAGTGTAGTGGTTAAAAGAAATTACTAGTCTGTAAGTTGTCTAGTGTTTTCACAGCCAATCAAAGTTCTTGTGTGAACACCAACTTTAGTTAACCGGTTCAGAAGACTCTAGATAGTTGATGTGTAAGGCTATATAGTCATGTACTTGTAACATCTGTACAGTCTAATAAAAAAAGGGAAAATCTCTCAAGTCCGAGAGTTATCTATCTCAAGTGTGAGTTATGTGTTCTATCACAAAACTTGATTCACAAATTCACCATAAATTTCTAATCAAAGAACCCAACAATAACATAAAAATTAAAACCAATAGGTCTCATTTCATAAAATATAAAATGAGAGGGGAAAAAAAGCACCTTCTTTAAGCAAATTACATATGTTGCCAGAATTAACTAAGAAAATAAGAAAACAAAAGTCAAATAAAAATAGGAAAGGAACAAATACTAACTCATACCTGCAATCTCAATCGTAATGGTGTATCTTTTGTTTTCGTGGTGGGAAAACGGAGGTCATGGCATAACCCACTCCCAATAGCAAATATCATATTTGATGTGTTGAGCAGTGAATCTTTTTTCAAAGCGTTGTTATAAGGCATTTATAAGCCATAAGAAGTTTGAGACTGTAATAAAAAGAAATCTTGAAGTTTCATTTGTATGCACGTAAATGCATTTATTATAAGTTTCATACTCGACAAAAGTTAAATCCTTATACCATAATACAATAAACATACATGAATTCTTACACCGGCAACCTACACATACCTCCATTCCCTTCATCCTGGGAAAATTTTAGGTGGGAGACGACCTGGAAGCAGATCTTTTGTCATTGTATATGCCTAACAGAAAATGTAAATCTGCCAGCATTAGTTTTTTTGTTTGTTCAGTTTCTTATTTTTCTCTCATCAAAATTTGTGTTTTAAAAGGAAAAAAATTAACCTCCAGTTTGTCAGCCTTACCCAGAAGTTAGACATTCAGAATTGTGCCAACGATCCTTGTTGGTTACCAGTACCGTTGTACGCTACCGATCTTCATGTTATCCTATAACAAAAACCAAAACAAAGATTCAAGATATCATTTCATGCGATAAAGCAAATCTGAAGTATTGGTATCGAGTAAAAATAAAAAATACCAAATATCATCAAAGATACGCACTAAATTTATGATCTTCTACAGCTGATTTCAATAAACTATTAGCTTACTAAACTATAGCTGAACAGATTTGAATTCACCAGCAAAATCAAAACACAACCCATGATCGAACCCGTGTTGATATTAGACTATTATTTACCCCTAGTAGAATAACTAACCTTAGCTTATATAGGGCTGCACAAGAACCGGTTGGGAGGATCTGGACCGGAGTGGAACCGGAAATACCGAACCGGTACCGGACCGGAACCGGTCTAGCCGGTACAGACACCGGTACTGGAAGTTGAGAACCGGTCTAGACCGGTACAGACACCGGTTCTAGGGGAAGTACCGGTAGGAACCGGCCCATATGTACCGTTTAATTTCAGCCGTTAAGATCCTAACTAGTTTTAATCCTATCCGTCCAATATAGATAACCCTAATACTAATCGCTAACTCTGGTAACTCTCTCACTCTCAGTTTCTTTCTTCTTCGTTTTTTCTCTCTCTGAAGCAGTGAACCTATGAAGAGCAGCCTCTTCATCTCTGAGTAACTACGGCTACCCTCACCAATCAATCAGGAAATCACCAATTCACGATCATCATCAAGTGATTCAAGTCTTACTAGTTAGTAGCTATCAATCAATCAGGTAATCTTTTCGATTTCCTTTCTGTTTCAACAAAAGGAAACCCTAGGAATTGTAAACGATTTTAAGTAGCTATCGCTTGACTAATCAACTAACCCTAGTGTTTATACTCACGCAGGTTAAGTGGTGACTGCCAAGGATACCAATTTTTTCTTCGTCTATCAGATTCAATCTAAACATTTTTGTTTCCAAGGTACTTTACAGTCTTTACTTATTCTTGTTCTTCTGATTGAGCAATCTATCTTATGAGATTAACCTTGTTGATGTAAATGATTTAGGGTTTGACATTGATTGAGAGTTTGAGATCAATTTAGGGTTTGAGAATTCAGATTGATTGAGCAATACATGTTAATATGTTATAATGAATACATAGATTGATTGTACTCTGTACTACTGTGTGATAAGTGATAACTGATTAACTGTGATTCTATGAATGGTTTTGCAATTAGTTGTATCTTTCTTGTATGAGTATGTATGACAGTATCACTATGTGTATGTCTCACTGGAGGTATTTCCTAACTTGGATTTGTTGATAATATTGAGTTTGTATGTCAGTATGTCTGTATACTGTATGTTTCCCAAGTACAATAAGTATTGGGGTGTGTATGAGAATATGTAATGTATGGAAATGAATGGACTGAAAATATTCAATCTGCACAAATTCAACTGTAGTTATGAACTTCTTATGTATTTGCTTGCTATTTGTTTTGAACTGGTTGTAAACTTGTAATACACACAGGTTGAGGTTGTTCTATCCAATCAATGGCCTTATTGGAGGGGAAAGTGCAGATTTGTGGCCTAGGATTGCAACTTGCAAGTGCAGGCTGTGCAGCCATCCATTTTCGTTTGCAATGATCGCATTTCATTTCTTGTCGGCTTGTCGTAGACAGACTTATATGGTAGTGGAAATGTTGTTTTTACTTTTTAGCAAACTGAACTTATGAACTTATTTTGGATTGTTGTTTTGAAGTTATGCGAAATGTTGAACTTAAATATGTATGCAACCTGAACTTATTTTGGATTGTTGAACATTGAACTTATGGAAATGTTGTATTATATTTTGTAATATTTTTCAGGTAAAAAACCCGGTACCGGTCTTGTACCGGACCGGTACCGGAGGACCGGTACAACTCCAGGTACAAGTACAGGGACCGGTCCTCAAAATGAGGTACCGGTCAACACCAAGTACAAGGACCGGTTCCATAAGAGAACCGGACCGTACCGGAGTATGTGCAGCCCTAGCGCCTTATATGCTTATAATATCAAACTATTCTGAAAACATATTATAAGCCATAATGATAGAGATTATATTCCTTCCAAAAACATACCAAACTATTCCGAAAACAGAAGTTAAAATCATTTTTTACGGCAATTATTAGATTTTTAAGGGAGGATATATATTTGTTTTAATAAAAAAATATCTAATTAAAATCTTGATTTAGCATTAAAAATCAGAAAAGGGAAATAATTAGATTTCCCGAAAGGATTTCCGTTTTTTTTTATATTAAATTCATGTAAACGTGGTGTAAGGATCCTGATTAAATTTGGGACATCGGATCAAGCCAATTCTATTAAAAATTAACGATCATAAAATGTAGGGGTATAACTTGCTTCTCAACCAATCAGGAATGAGGGTTTCGTTGACCGGTCAATAGGAATGGAGGTTACGGCAACTCTCGACGTGGAGTGAGAGATGGTGTGTGGTTTTTAGGCCGTTGATGTGTATTGAGCTGTAAGGAGGAGGACGTGAATATGCTTCCTATATTGCTATCTAAATGTCATGAGAATGTGATGTTAGTGAGCAACAGTTATGTCTGGGCTCAATTGATATACTGTGGTTTCCTAAGCGCTTTTGAAATTTTAAGAAGATGTTGAAATTTGATTTGTGAGGAGTCGAAAGCGATAGTGAAAACGAGATTATAACAAAAATCATAGAATTAAAACAAGGGTTTAACACCTCAAAGTTATCGACTATTGAGACTAATACATGTCTGCTTATGTTTCTAGATCTTAATCTTCATCTTCTTGTCTTTCATTTGTCCATAGTTCTCCTTTTTCGTTTCTCTTATTCGATAGATCCAACTTCTTACCCCGAACCGATTCTAATACTTCCACATTTTTTCATATGAGGAAGTTTTCTGCCACAAGTAGCAGCAACAAAGAAAACCTTATGCATGCTAATGAGTTTTGCGACTTCTTTAGTGGCATAAGTACAAATACAATTTATATCAACTTCCCTGACCAAAGCACAACAATTCTTCGCTGGTCGAATATCATGACGTCCTCTCTTCAGTACATACTTTGCACAAAGGTCTACCAAAGCTTTAGTCTCATCTTCACACCCTGGGACATTCCGGCCTGAAAGTGCAATTGCTGTTGATGTTAGAATTGAAACTAAGAGCGCTATAACAAAAATCGACCCGCAAATATTTCTGCTTACTGCTGCCATCTCTAACTCTAACACTTCGATATCTGTTAGTCTTATGATGTTTTAAGATTGAAGTTCCTCATGTTTAGGTCTCCTTATACTACTATATATACATCGTTCAGTTGGTAAATAGTATATTCCTCTGAGCAACATCGGCCACGTTGCGATTCCTCCTCGGAATTAACTCCTCCTGCCTTTAATGAGCTAACCTATATAATACCTGATCAATGCATGCCTAACATTGGGAATGGATTGGAATTCCTAAAGTTAACTGGGGTACTTTGTAACCTCTTTTTTTGTGGGAATATTTGTGATACAACATTTGGCAAAATGCATAGAAAGTTGGAAACCTTGTGTTTGAACAGTTTTATCGTTTTTTTTATTAAATGTGTTTTGTTATCTCGTACATCCATGCATAAGATAAGAATATACGCGTCAACAGGGGTATTTTCGTCCAACACTTATACGGGGAATACAAACCAGCCGTCGGTACAGTAATAACTTAATCTCTTTATCAGTGAGATCTAAATTCCACTGGTACCCGTATTCTTTGTTAATCACGTCCTTAATTCACTCTGACTTTCCTTTTTGATGTTCATCTTCCCGTTTTATCTTGTTCTTCTCCATGTTTACGATACTGTAACACGCTAATGTCTCTATTTCTACTGTGAAGAAGGTTCTCTACTGTGAATATAATGAAGGTGAAGGAGCATTCAAATGAGTAACTAACGCATCAAAAATTCTTTAAATCTTTTTGGGGTTTTATCAACTAATTTGGATGATTAAACATCATATTATTGATCTGTTTTAGGGTAAAGGTGCATGTGGATTTGATTACCAGAAACGTAATTTAAGGTTTTTATGCTTAGATTTGAATGGTTCCTGTCAATTTGTTTTGGGGTAAAGATACAGGTGAAAATTGGTTACGAAAAACATGATCTAAGAGCTTTTAGATTTTAAAGGGTTCCAATCACTCTCCATGAACAGAGAGGAGGAAGAAAATGTGCAAGAGGAAGGATCAAATCATGGCCGTAGAGATCTCAAGTAGGGTCCACGAATATGATACTTCCAGAAAAAAGTTAAATCGATTTTGTGTTGTATAAAATAAAATAATATAAACTTGAGATGGTAACAACGGAACTAACCATTTTTAGAAAAAACAAATCAGATTTACAAGTTAACAAAAGCCATAAAATACAAGAGAAAAAATGTTTTTTTTTTTTGTATTGAAGAGTGCATTTGTGGAGAGAAAAACTCAAAAATTCATGAGTATTTGATTCCCAAATAACAACTACAACAACGTGTTCTTTGGCGGTAAAAGTCTAGAGTTCCTCTCGTTAACGAGTGTTCACAATGCAATTCAATTTTGTTTTGAGGTAATTCTGGCAGTTATATATGTAGTGAGAGACAAAGATTCTTTGAGGTAATTGAGTGTGTAGAAAATTAAATGTGCATAAATGTGTTATTTTTTATTAACATCATCTCTTTGGTTCATAGGTGCCACTTGGTACATCGTAATGAGTTTGCTCATGTGGCACGCTTCCCTGCTAAGAAAAAAGAAATGAAAAACATTTTGGAAATCTGCTTCTTATGTATCTTTCATTTGTTCATCCTTCTCATTTTATTCCGATCGATCCAATACTTCCACATTTCTTCATCGGAGGAATTTTCCTTCCACAGGTATCAGCAACGTAAAAAACTTTATCCATGCTAATAAGTTTCACAACGTCTATAGTTGCATGCATACACATACAAGTTACATCACCCTGCCTGACCAACAAACAACATTCCATGGATGGTCGAATTTTTGGACCTGTCTTCAATACATACTTTGCACAAAGGCGTGCTAAAGCTTTAGCTTCATCATCGCAGCCTGGGACATTTTGCGAAACTGCATAACCTGTTGATGTTAGAATTCCACTTAACAATACTAGAAGTAAACTTAACCGGCAAATTATGCTACTAATTTCCATTCCCATGTCTAATTAAGCTCCTTACTCACTCTTTTTCTTTGAGATTGTTTAGCTCGAAACTGCTTGGTTGGGTCTCCCAATACTACTATTTATAAGAAGCACATTACCATAAAGGCAGGCAGAGTACGTAGTTTAGGCCAAAAAGGTAGAGTACATAGTTTTTCTGCCACCAATATTAGCCCACTGACAACCACACCTAGAAATTATCTCCTCCTTTGTTTGATGAGCTAGCCTGATCTGTGGATGCCAAACGTACATTAGGCACTAAGTAAGTGGCAGTGGACAATATGGGGTTACTAAGGTATATTTTGGAATATGCTTTCATTTGATAACGTATATGGAAGCGACGCCACTTGTTTGAAAAGTTCTGTCATTGAACCACTTTTGTTTTCAAAAACACTTGTAAGTTAAGAGTTCAGAACAGTAGAACACAAATTTGTTTTATGTCCTTCTGACAAAGCGTAGTTATTATCATTGTCTCCTGTGATTGTTGCTCACCTTGGAAGGAGTATATATCCTTCGGGTACATGCAACTTCCTGGATGATTTAGAGTAGACGTTACAAAAATGAAATTATAATTAGGAAGACACTCCGGATCAAGAAAAAAAAAGAAAAAAAAAAGGCAATTTCCGAGGTGATATTACCCTTTGTTACTCAAATGTATAGACAACGGAAACGTTTCTAGTACAGATTTTACAAAAATGTCGTTGCGGTACATTTTGTATTCTCGATGAGTTAAAATGATGACATTATCTGGCTGATGAAGTTTTAGTTTTCTTGAGACTACATGAAACATGCATTTGTGCTATATTATATTCTGGCAAGACCGCTTTGATTCTTTCCTGATATTAGCAAGCAAGCATGATTCTCTCCTGATGTTAGCAAGCAAGTACGTGTTTCCTAAGGTACAAAATAAAAAGAATTGGCCTTTCTGTGAACGCGATTTTAGTGAGCAATACCTGGGCTCAATTGATATTATTGTATTTGCTTTCCTATGAGCGTTTGAAATTTTAGAAGATTTGCATGGATTTGTAGGTAAATGGAGATGTTATACGTGTACTAGAGAGTTGAAACTTGATTTGTGAGGAATCAAAAGCGATATGAAAACAAGATTATAACATAAATATAATAGGAAACAAGGGTTTAACACCTTAAATTATTGAACATTGATACTTATACATTTCTGCTTATATTTCTAGATTTTCATCTACTGTCTCTTGTCTTTTATTCAGTTGTTCTTTCCTATTCCGAACTTCTTACCCCGAACCAATTCCAATACTTCCACATTTTTTTATGGGAGGAAGTCTTCTGCCACAAGTAGAAGCAACATAAAAAACTTTACGCATGCTAATGAGTTTTGCCACTTCTCTAGTGGCATAAGTACAAATACAATTTACGTCAACCTCCTTCACCAATGCACAACAATTCTTCGCTGGTCGAATAATCCGACTTTTCTTCAGTACATACTTTGCACAAAGGTCTACCAAAGCTTTAGTCTCATCTTCACACCCTGGAACATTCCGGCCTGAAAGTGCGTTTGCTGTTGATGTTAAAATTAAAACTAAGAGCAGTATCACTAAACTCGACCTGCAAATTTTGCTACTTACTGCTGCCATCTCTTTCATAACTCTGATATCTCTTTCTCTTATGATGGTTCTTGAAACTGTTCATGCTTAGGTCTCCCTATATATAGATCCTTCAGTTAGTACAAACTACAAAGTATATTCCTCTGACCAACACTGGCCACGTTGCAATTCTTCCTTGAAATTAACTCCTCCTTCCATTAATGAGCTAACCTGCAGAATTCATGATCAGCACTGCATGCCTAACATTGGGAACTAAATCGGATTGGACTACCAGGAGTTAACTGAGGTAGTACTTCGTAACTTCCTTTTCTGTGGGGGGTCTGTGTGATACAACATTTGGCAAAATATACAGCAGAAGCTGGAAATGGACTCTTTTAAAAAGGTTTGTCGTTTTCTTTCTTTCTAGAAAACACTTGGAACAAACAATCTACAAAACATTGTTGTGTACGTACGTAGTTTATTGCGAAACCTGCAACTAACAAGGAAGAAGATGAATACCTAAACAAAAATGCTAGCTTTACCGCGGGCTCAATCCCGCAGTTTTTCGCGTTCCTCGAGTGTTGGTGGTACACCAAAAGGAAAAAAATCCCAAGAAAAATGCTGAACCTTTGTGGACAAGTGTAATTAAAAATTGACACGCAAGTCATGATACGGTAGAGTAGACCACTGTGATTCACTTTCGGAATTTTCCCCTTGGTCAATCCAATACTAGTATTATATATATTGTGTTTAACATACGAAGAGTCGTCCCGTAATTTGTTCAAGCCTCACTAACCAAGAATTTGAGTCCCTTGTAAAGGTGATCTCTATTTCTCACTTCTATTCTAAGGCAGGTTCATTTAAGGTTATTAGATTGTTGTGGTCAAGAACTATTCAAAATAGTTTGTTAGAACTAATCAAAATAAAATTTACTAAATAAGCCTGGATTAACTATAACTACTCGGCAACTAATTCAAATACGTTTGTTAAAACTATCCGAAATTAGATTTTCTAAAACACTATAAATTGTCATGCAAGTCTTCGTCTAATCCTCAACCAGCACTGTTTAATTATTTTCTCTCTTTCTAAAAGCTTCTTCATTGATCAATAAGAGCTAATTAATATCAATATATTTATATATCTAGAGAGAAAGAGAGAAAATGGCCGGTTGCAATAAGATTATGTTCATCTCAATGTTGATTATGGGTATGTTGCTGATCAGTACTACTACTAATGTCATTGTCGTCGAGGCTCAAGACGACTGCGACGAATGCTTGAGGAATTGCTTAAAAAAGTATGACGAACATAAATGTACCAGTGATCCTGAGTGGTGTAACGGTATCTGTGGTGCAACTCATGGTTCCGGCAATAATTAAGAAGCATGGTGGTTATTTCTAATTTGATTTAATACCATTAGCTAATAACAATACTGCTGATCATTCGGCAATCGTGTAACCATGAATCACTGTGATGATCAATAAACAAAATCTTATTCTGTTTGCATTCTCTTTACTTATTTATTTTATTAGCATTTTTATTTCCGTGTTGCGTGTACGTGAAACCTGGTTAGCAATTCGGCGTGTTTCAAAAATTCTGACTGGTAAAAATGCGCGCAATAACGGCTAATTAAAACTTTTGTTGATTGCCTGATCGTGCACAGCACCGAGCAACCGTACAGTCAAAGAGTGCTAGAAAAGAAAAGGGAATCGTCAGTTTACAAGATCCTGCAATTAAGCTAAACACATCTTGCCTGGTCAAGTTATTTCTCTTCTAGGTTATTAGTTTATCCTATTGTCACTATAAATAGGAATTCTCTAATGTAAATGTAATTATCTCATAACATATTTCACCCTGTTGGGTTTACAGTGGATGTAGCCATAGGTGTAAAACGTGCTGGCACAACCCAGCACATCCCATTAAAAGGTGAGCCCGCCGTGCTACGTGTCGTGATGTGTCGTTCAGAAATTAAGGTGTGCCGTGCTTGAGAGCGCGTTGTATCGTGTTGTGCTGTGTTGTGCCCGGTCAGTGCATGCCTAACATTGGAATACCTGGAGTTAACTGAGGTACTTTGTAACGTCTTTTTTTTGCGGGAATCTTTGTGAAACAACATTTGGCAAAATGTATAGAAAGCTGGAAACCGTCTGCTTTGAAAATCTTTATCGTGTTTTTCTTTTTACTAAAAACTTAGAACAGCCCACAAGAACATTGTTGTACATAGTTTATTTTGAAACCTGCGTTACCAAATGACTTCCCCGCTGTACTAAGGTAACATCGACACTAGTTTCATTTACTTATTTAAGTTGAATGGTGCTTTTCTATTAGTGATTTGCTGCTGGTTTCTCCTTGGTTGTTGATGTAGAGAGGTTCTATTTCGATCAGGTAAGGGATCCCTTATTTTTATTTGATTTCTAACCTTACTGGTTTGGTCAAGTGGTTTGTTGTGTGATTTACAGGTTGTTGTGAGGTATCATTCAAGATATAATTGGGTGATAGTGTTCATTCGACTGGGTTTAGTTTTCTTTCACGTTTCCTCCTCTGATTTCTTCCTTGTTTTGGGTTTGTTACCCCTTTTGCAATTGCTGATTGATTTTCAACTCTTGGTTTCTTTTTCACGGTTTGCTTCCAATTTGATTCCCTTTGTGTTCCCTGTCCTTGTTGTTATTTTATTTTTTATCCTCTGGTTTGGTATCTTGTAGTTCTTGTTCATGCCTCTAGATACTATTATGGATTTAAAGCCATCACTAAATTTCACCTAATTCTGATCTTATTCCAATGGTTGTGTCTCAACATAGTTGGTATCATGATTGTTTGGGGTACAAAATTTTTCAGGTATAAATATTTGTTAAAACCGAGGTATAATCAGAAAACTCTCTTCCTGCATATGGCTTCTACCTCTATTTCCTTAAATAATCTTAGTCAAAATCTTGATCTCCTTCTAATATTGTGGATACTTTAGCTGTCAATATGAAGAATAATCTGAATTTAGAAAGTGCGATAGAGCCAATTGTCTAATTAGATAAGCATATGGTGTTAGAAAAAGAAAAAGAATATTACAGTTTAAGTATGTTAGGCAAAATTTGCTATCCTTTTACTATCTCAACAAGCAGAGTTAAGAAACTGGTTAGAGATACTTGGCCAATGTTCAGAGAAGTTGGTATGAAGAAATTTGGAGTAAGATTAAATGCTCACCTTTATAAGTTTGGGTCTGAAATTGATACTATGAGAATCACAGATGATGGACCATAGGTGTTGGATGGTTGGTGATGATTGAAATTCCAGAGATGGGCTTCCAATTTGGTGCAGCTATTAATATGGATTATGAGTTATTCATTGTGTTTATGTGTAGAATTCCAGCTTAGCTTTTAACTACAGCAGCCTATAGAGTTATGGCTTCAGCAGTTGGTAAATTATGTGGTGTTAGAGCATTGCTCGGTTGAACCCACCAAGCGTTGGTATGTCAAGTTTTATTGTCATATTTTAGTGAATCAAAACTCATGTTAAGAGTCGCTTGATTATGTACTAGAGTCAACTTCGTATAGGTTAGCTTGAAAGTATTAGGATATGAGACATTACAAGTATTGAGAAATCTTGAAGATGTGAAGAAGCAAGGAGCTACAACGACAACAATCATCCTTCCACTTGAGGTTAGTGATATTTGACTTGAACTGTTTCATTCCCTAACGTATCTTTTCAAGTCGTGCATATTGAAAACATAACTGCGTAGCAAATTTGAACTCTAGATAGACATAGTATTAAGGAATACAATACGAGGTTTATTGCTTAACCATTAAAATTTGTAGATAAGACATCGCCATAATCATTTGAATGCTATTGTGATTATGTATGGGTATGAGGTGAGAATTTCATCCCAGGGAACAATGTTTACATGTGTTCTAAGGAAGTAAGTTCATAAACTTGTTTGTGGACCGGAAAGGAAATTGCCAGGTGTTATTGGTTTTGTTATTTATTGCATATCTTATGAACAACCAATATGTGTGATAGAGTATAACCACTCAAAACTTCTTATGTTCTTGGTAGAACTATTAACAAAGGCCTGATTTATGTATTGGTATAACTTTTATTAGTAAAACCGATCTTAAGTAATCACCTGTGGTATGATCGGATTTTGTATGTCTGACCAATTAAAAGGAAAGGGGAACCGATCCTTGTAAGGGGTGCAGTACATCAAATGGACCGATCCTTGTATGGGGTGCAACAAGGTTTATATCAGAAAGGGGAACCGATCCTATGGACATGTGCAACACATATAAGTTAGATACCATATATATGTGGGGAACCGATCCCAGTACCTAGTCAACCGAATTTTTGGAAAGCTAGTGTGACTATGCACAGTACTCACATGGAGGTAGAACCACTTGTTTTGGCAGAACCGTAAACCCATGATTGTGATTGAATGTTGGTTTGATCAATCACTTATTTCTTGAAAGTTAGATGAACCAATTCTAAACTTGTTTGGAAGTGTGGCAAATCGGTTTCAAGGTTATAAGTGTGAAAGAGAACTTACAAAGTTAAGATGTCGACAAACTTTGAACACGTGCTGTGAACATTTATTTCTTTAATTGTTCAAAGATATTCCTTAACGTCTAAGGGAAGAGAATTCCAGGATCGAAACATAAGTAAGTTAAGAATCTTTTAATTAAGGTTATTAATTTTATTTTGTAGGGAAATTACAGAATTAGTAATGTGCATTTACTAATTAGATTTTCCGAGAGATTTCGATCGTTATTTTTTGGACAGAGCATTTCCAAGAATTATGAAAACCGAATCTGTGCTTTTAAGAATATCTTGAGAATATTTTCGGTTTTGGAAATTCCTTGGTGTCCAAACTTCCTTGTCTATAAATTCTCGAAGTTTTCCTTTCTAGCAAACTAATCCTTCGTAACAACAGATTTACTCTTTTGTTGTTGTAACTGGTGTAGCCGCCTATTCGGACAGGAGAGTAATCTAATTAGGCGAAATCTCTTACGGCCGCTCAGTTTAAAGTCTTCTTTTGGATTGAGAATCTCTAGCGTGTACCGTTGGTGGGAAACTAGATAATTGTGGTTTATCTTTTGTTTTCGATTGATTTGATTGACTAACGGTGGTTGAAATCTGATTGCACCTAGTTTGTTTATTCTTTATAATCTTCTCTTATGATATAAGATTCACTCAAACTAGTTCAGAGTTTCGACATGGATCTTTAGACTGTTGTTAGTTCTAAAGACGATCTTGTGATAATCCATTGTTAACAGACTCCGTTTTGTGCGTGATTGATCACAAGAGATTCAAGTGATTGTGTGCAGGTTTTTACTGAAGATTTAAGAAGATTTGAAGACAAAGAAGATATTGAAGATCTGACTTGGGTTTTATAATCTTTGGTGTGCACAATACTTGTTTCGGTAAAAGAGGATCACTAGTGGAAAATGGATATTTTAAGTCTGTTTGGGATTTATAAATATGACTTCCTAGGGCTTTCTTAATTGATGGAGCTTCCAAGGAAAGACGTTTCTATAGAAAAAAATAGGAAAAGGGGATAGTTTAGTAAATCGGGGGAGCTTCTAGAAGAAATAAAATTAAGTCCGCGTGTGGACTATGGAGATTCATTTTCCCCTTTCTTTGATTTCTATCCCTGCTTCTGCTACTACTGGACACATATTCTCTCTCTCTGTCTCTCGATCTCTCAGAGTTCTTTTTCTTTCTTCCATTCGATTCATTGTCATAACATTGAATCGAATATCTGTTCTCAACAAGATTAATCAGAGTTATCTTTCCTAAACCTATATCTCAGAAACAAACGATCTTCAGAAACCAAACCCAATCATTCAATAATCCATTTGAACCCTAGAAGTTTGATTTTCTCCGACATAATCCCTCGAAAATGAAATCTCTATACTCTATGCATGACCTATTGCTTACTAGCCCAAGAATAATAAAACCATAGATTTTTCGTAAGTGTTGATGCTATGAGTCTGATTTTTATATATATAGTAAAATTTTTTTTCAAGAATCCTCAATTTTTATGCTTTTTCATTTGATTTCATGGAGTTTAAATAATGGGTTTGGTTTTAATTTCAGTTTTATGATCTGAGTTGTGAGTTAGGTTACTATATTCGTGTACAATCTAGTTGTATTGATTTTCTTGGGTTTATTTTTGTTTTGATTTGGCTTGTGTTGATAGTATTCCATCATTTAGATCTAAAATTTGTTGGATTTACAATGAATTTGGTTTGTGTTTCTTTTGAGAAGATATTGAGAAGATTAGTCAAAAGAAGAGAAGTAGTAAGAATTAGATTTTGGGGGGTTCTCAAGCACAACAGTTTCATGGTAAGCTAGATTTGTACTCGATTTATCTACCTAAAGATGAGTCTTCTACTTGTTTTGTAATATGTATTGCACTTTCATGTCATTGATATTACAATTTGGTGTTATGGTTTTTTGGCTGTTGCAGGTGAGCCATCTAAATGACATTGTTAAGAGATTAGACAGTGAATCAGTGAAGTGCAACCCACTTTAACAGAAGACAGTGAACCAGTGATGCATACTAGCCGTGTTCCAAGCGTTGTGGAATACCTTGTCCAGTGGGAGGAATTATTATCTACGCTGCACATGGTATGTCTTCTTAGAAACTGATTATGTGAAACTTCGACCCTTTGTTATTCAATGAATTGGTAGTGGCATTTAGTTGGGTTCTTCAGTTTACTAAAAGGCCTTTCAGCATTATTTCAATTGTTATATTACTTTTCATGCTTACAGAGGATAAGAATCAGATTTACCTGTCATCCGTGAAGCATCCAACGCAATTTCATTAGAGAGCTGAATTCGGGTGAGCTTTTGGCCAAACAAAAGTTTCATTAGTACCAAATTCGTTAGAAGATTGTAGCTTTATTACGATTTACTAATTGCTATTAATGTTACTACTTGGGGTAAATTGTGAGCTAATATTTTCCAGTTTTATTAAGATTTATGTCAAAGTGATCGTTTTACTCTTGAAATTGAGATGGGTTTTTTTTTTTTGTACAGATTGATGGGGGATCAAATGTTGAGAAACTTGGGGTTGCAAAACATCCAAACTTTTATTAAAATGGTGCTGGCATTTATGTTAGCATCTCTATTTCCTTGGGATTGGATCAAACTTGGATTTGATCTTGTATTGGGTACCTCCAATTTAGACGATGGATTGTGCGGTCACTTAACAAAGGTAACTCACTTATCCATCCATTCTAATATGAGATACTAAGAAGGTTTTTAATTCCCACTTTTGTATTTAAGGGTAAGGCATATACCTTAAACCTTGTTTGTTGAAGCTCTATAAGTATTATCTATTTAAATTACTTGCTTTGTCATGTTCTATTAGATACCATTTCCTAGTAAACAAACTTGAGCAACTGATTCGATCGGGAAGTGCTTTTACTGTGTTGCAGTATAGTTGCATCTCTGGAGATGTAAATCACAATTAATGGAAGCATTAATAAGCAGGATATTCGAGCATTTCTGAATTGGGATGAAGTCCATTTCGATTTTCCATTGTCAAGATGCCCCTCCAACTCATCCAACTGATAAGTTGGAGCCTGTATGATTCAATTATAGTCAGGTATACAACTTAACGAAATTTTGATACTCTTTTGTTGTTATATAACTTTTAATTTTGACCATTGTCTAGTGTTTATTAGGTACTGGTTCATTGAGGGTTGGGTTGAATTCTTGACAACTGCAGTGTCTATCTGTTTTATTGTGAACCACCTATTAGTTTTTTTTTGTAATATTGGTACTGCTTTTCATCCTCATTAAGTATTATTTTTACTCTTAATGTCTATACCTTTTGGTTTATTTCAGAAGCACAAGATAGATAAATCTATGGATATGGAGTTGCATCGAAATGTTAATTGTAGAGGTTGTCAAAGGTAACCACTTGGTAAGTATTGTGTTGTAGACGTTGCTTCTACTATTGTTGTTGAAACGCTTTAACATATAAGCTGGTTGAACTAGACACTTGATTATAAGAGTATTATGGAAGTAGAACCACCTGTAAAAACTCTTAGATGATAATCACTATAAATTATAAGGCAGTTGTTTCTGAGAACACTTTATATATAATAAAGGTTTACTTGTACGCCATACTTTTATATTCTGCATTATAATTGTTTTATTATAATTAAAGTAAATTACACAAGCGTTAATTCCTATTTACTTGATAAGCAATCCTATTGTGTTTGGTTAAGTCCGAACCTTTGTATCAAGTAAACATACTTCGTTGTTGTATTGTCTCGATCTCGTATCCATAGATGATCACACGAAGTGTGAACCGATTAGTTGTATTGTCTCGACTCAGTCCATAGACAATCACTTTCGTAGAAAGGACTTATAGGTAGGAAAAGTTTTAGCTTGAGGTATATTTGGGTACCCTCGCCTTTTCATGTGGGTTTGCTGAACCAATGGTTCTGTCATCGGAGCATAAAACAGTTAAAATGTTAATCAAGATAAATGTCACAGGATCGCTTCCAAAGAGGGTGTTGGTGAGAGATCAAGAATAGGGCATGGGTTTCAGTTAATTATAATGTGATGCCTTGGAGGATTTGTGATCTATGTAGAGCTTTGGATCATCGAGCTGAACCTTGTGTTGAAGGTCAGGTAATATCGGTGAATGATACTCCTTCTGGCAGTGAAGATAAAGCTGAAATCTTGATGGATGTGGATCATGTTGGTCATAGTGGTCATGTTGACATGAGTAAGCATGGGGTAAGAAAAGAAACAATTATATAGTTAATTCTAAAGGAGGCTAGAGGTTCAACAGAAGGATTGGAGGAAGAGTTACTAGCTGTTGTGAATGAGGTATGTGGGGAAGAGAACCCTATTGTTGTTGAGGAACAAAATTCAGGGGAACTCAATCTGGTGGCTGATCAAATTGCAAGGGATGATAACATAAGAAGGGAGGATAATAGAATGGTAGATGTGATGAACATAATTAAAGGAAAAACAAAAGTGGGTGAAGCTTCGGTGAGAGTTATGATACCACCTCCTTCTATGGATGGAATTTCAACGGGAACTTTAGTAATAAGGGAAGGCGGTAAAACAGTGGATTTAGAGGAAGCGATCAAGCATATAGATGAGGCTAAAGAGTACCAATTAAAACAAGTACTTTATTAGATTTTTCAGTTAATGTTGTGGAACCTGAAAAAAAGAAGAGGAAGTACAAAAGGAGGACAACTGTGATTGATGAGAATACTAAGAAAATGAAGGTGGATCAGAGGGATGAGATTTCTGGTGAGATCATTTTAGGAAAAAATCTTTGCAAAAATGAATCTATTTCTCCTTCAAAAAATTTTGTTGATGTTTGCAACATTTCTGATTCGACTCTTAATATGCTTTTTCCTACTCCTTATTTGTGTTGCTTCGGTGAAGGTGATACCAATATAATTCTAGATAATCCTCAAATGATTAGCATTCATGTTCTGAACCATGATGACCCTTATGATATATTTAATGACTACGTCATTAATACGCCTGCTAGTCCATGCCTGAACCAAGCTGCTGGAATCAGTAACGAGATATTACTCTCTGCTCACACAAACAATCAGGTACACTCTTAGATTAATCTTTACTTAGTTAATGTCATCTGCAAAAACAAGAACATGAGTGATAACAATGATATTGAGTGCAAGCATGGTTTAAATTTCTTGAGATTTCTTTAAATTTGGAATATGAAGTATGATTTTGGTACAATTCTGATTGGTAAAGAGGTAATTATGCATGAATGTAAGAATAGAAGGAAACATGTTTACTTGATTGATATTGGTGTGTTAAATATGCATAATTATGTCTGGTATAAAGAATGTATTCATTTTGGAAGTATGAAAATTATGTCATGGAATTATCAAGGGTGCGAGAAAAATTACACAAGAGATCACTTTAAAGATTTTGTTAAGTCGGTTCAACCAGATATAATATTTCTTAGTGAAACTAAACAAACCAGACCTAAAGTAGAGAGCTTGTTCAGATCAGTCAAATACGAAAATATACATGTTATGGACCCGATAGGTAAATCATGCGGAGTTTCTTTATCTTGGTTGGATACGTTTAAACTAGATGTCATTCAGGTGTCAAGTTTCTTCATAAATGCTTGTATAACAGATCAGATTACTACGAAGGATTGGATTGTTAGCTATCTTTATGGAAGCCCAAAAAAAATGAAAATAACTTGGGATTTTCAATCTCAAATGTCTTCAGTCACTCTTCCCTGGATGGTAATTGGAGACCTAAATTTCACTTTGCATAAGGAATAATCTAGGGGAGCTTGTAGAATAAAGAAATTGGATATGGAAAAATCAGTCGAAGATGTTAATCAAGCAAGGCTAGTTGATGTGGGGTTCTATGGTTATCCTTTTACATGGTCGAATCATATAAATGATACTAGGTTAATTGAGAAAAGATTAGATAGGAGTTTAGTGTTAAGATATGGTCAAGATTTCATATATCTTGACATTATTGTGTTGTTATTTGGTTGTAACTTCATATATATTCTTGTTGTATATATCCTAGATATTGTTAGGTGTATCTTTTATTTGCCTTATCTAGTTGTGTAAAGTTGTATAAATCAGGTCATTTCCTATCAATGAATACACAGAGAATTATTCTCACAACTATTAGAATCTCTATGCTCATGTTTACTATGGCATCATAGCTAGGAAAGATCTGAGAACCAGATTCCGCTGCAATACAACCCAGAGAAAATACAACCCAAAGAAAACATAGTAATCATGTCAACAGAAAATTCTCAACCTATCATTGTTAGTTTTGATGGAATCAACTACAATCACTGGTCACTCCTCATGAGAAGTTTTCTTAAAGGAAAGAGTATGTGGAAGTATGTCGATGGTACAGAAAAGCCCCTACAACAAGCAGTTCTAATGACAAAGGAAAAGAAGTACAAACAAAGGATCCAAAAGAAAAATGGGAGATTAACAATAACAGGATTCTCACTTGGATTGGAAATACGTTTATTCCTTCTATAAGCATGCAACTCACCAGTTTTAAGGTAAACAAAGATGCATGGGATTTTCTTTCAAAAAGGTACACTCAAGTCAACTTTGCTCGGAGATATAAACTTGAACAAGATATTAGATCTATGAAGCAACCACATGATCAAATTGTCTCTGTTTTTCATTTTGAGATGTCTATAGTCTGGAATCAATTAGGACTTATGGAACCAAAATTGACTGTAGCTTTGGAACTGTGGAAGAAATATAGAGAGGAAACACGTTTAGTTCAACTTCTAATGGATTTACGTGATGACTTTGAATCTGTTAGAGCATCTATTCTTCATCGACCACCTCTTCCAATCGTGAAAGCTGCTTTGGTTGACCTTATTGTAGAAGAAACGAGAAAAAGAATCACACCAGAGATATCAAGAGTGTTTTCCGTGCCTACACGTTCAAGTTCAAATAACATTTCAAGAAACTCAAGTGCTTCAGTGCAACGTGACATGTTTCAAGTACAATGTCACAATTGCAAGACTTTTGGGCACTTTGCAAGGAATTGCAATATTCCATCAGCAAATTCCTCACCTTCTCCAATAATACCTTACACGCCCACAACACAGTGTGGGTACTGTAAGGAACTTGGTCATTCATCCAGATTTTGCACCTCACCAACTTCAAGAAACACGAGAAGAATAAATGCTAATGGAGGAAACAAATCAAGTGCACCAACCAGATTTATGGCAGCCCCAGTCTCACCTGCATCAACATCAAACTCATCTGCATTAGATGTACCTGGTGGTAGTTCTGCACAAAATCTTGTTGATATTCAAGAGATGATTAAACAATCACTCTCAATTGGTAACAATCCTACAGCTGCATCTGCCTTCTCTATCTCCTTAGGTATTTATTCAACTGAATGGTTTCTCGACTCAGAAGCATCAAACCATATGACTTTTAATCAAAGTTTTTCTGAAAATCTTCATCCTGTAATCACCCCTAAGATTCATACTGCTGATGGATCAACAATAACTGCAAGTCATATAGGCTTGTTCAATAATTCAAATAACTTTTATGTACCATATGTGCTTCTTGTACCAAATATTATAATGAATCTTATTTCAGTTGGTCAACTGTGTGATCAAAGTTATAACACATTTTTTTTTTCCTTTTGGTTGTGCTATACAGGATCTCAAAACCGGGAAGCTAGTTAGGATAGGCCGTAGAGTTGGTCGGTTGTATCTCCTTCAATATCTTGTTCTCTCAGCATAATCTAAAAGTCATGTTGTAGCTGATACTCCCACTGCACTTGTGTCAATATCTCCCTTCATGTCTTGGCATTCTAGGTTAAGTCATGTTTCCTTTTCTCGTATTTCATGTATGATCAATAAGGATTTACTAGGAGATACTCAGTTAGATAAAAAAACAAATTGCATCTCTTGTAAACTGGCAAAAAACCAGCTCTTTCTTTTAATCTTAGCACTTCTATCTCAACTGAACCTTTTTCTCTTATACATTCTGATGTCTGGGGTAGATCTCCAATTATGTCAAAGGGAGGTGCTTTGTATTATGTCAGTTTTATTGATGATTATTCGCGTTATACATGGGTATATCTATTCAGCTCTAGAACAGATTTTCTTAAGTTATATGTTGATTTCTCAACCATGATAAAAACTCAGTTTGGTAAAGTGATCAAAGTTTTTCGTGTTGGTGAGGATTTGGAATATTTTTGCAATCCATTCAAAGAATTTCTTAACGCCCAAGGCACCATTCTTCAGCTGTCCTGTACAGAAACTCCGGAACAAAATGGAGTTTCAAAACGTTAACACCATCATATTATAGAGACGGATAGAACCCAGTTAATTTCTGGTTCAGTTCCTTCCAATATATGGGGAGAATCAGTCCTTACTGCAGTCTACACCATCAATAGTGTCCCAAAAGCTGTCATAGGAGAAATATCACCTTATGAGCATCTCTATGGTAAGAAACCAAACTATTCTGAGCTTCGAGTCTTTGTTTCAACTTGTTTTGTACTCCTTCCAGAACGTGAACGTCATAAACTTGGTCAAAAGAATGTCTTGTGTGTCTTTTTTGGTTATGGTATTGAACAAAAAGGGTATCGTTGTTATGATATAGTTAATAGAAAGCTTCGTGTCTCTCGTCATGTCACATTCTGGGATAAAGTTCCATTCTGGTCACTTCCAAGCATCAAATCATCATATTTTGAGTCTTTCACTTATTCTGATCCATTTCCTAGTAAATCCAATCCTAGCACTTTTCCTATATCTACTCCTGAAATTCCATCTCCTCTCGTTGTTGATCCACCAAATGCTGATGATCAAGACCTCTCTACGACTCAACCTGACAGTGCAACTCAGGAACGAGATCCTGATTCTGAAGAAAATTCTTTGCCACCTCGCAATCGAAGACCACCAGCTAAGTATGCAGACTATCATTGTTCCTTGTCTTCTATTTTGTCATTTTATGAACCAAAAACATACAGAGAAGCTGCAGCCATTCCAGAATGGCAAGATTCAATGGATGATGAATTGGAAGCACATGTAGAGGCTGGGACATGGGAAATGGTGGATCTTCCTCCTAGAAAATCAGTTGTTGGAAGCAGATGGATCAATAAAGTTAATACCAAGTCAGATTGTGAGTTTGAACGATGTAAATCATGAGTTTTTCCAAAAGGTTATACAAAAGAGTATGGTGTTGACTATGAAGAAACATTTGCACCAGTGCCAGAATGGTTACAGTTCGTACATTACTTGTTGTTGTTGCAGCAAGACAATGGGGGATTCATCAAATGGACGTGAAAAACGTTTTTCTTCATGGTGAGTTACAAGAAGAGGTTTGCATGCAACCTCCTCCTGGTTTTCCTCATGAACCTAATCAAGTATATAGGCTTCGAAGGGCATTATATGGAATCAAACAAGCACCTCATGCTTGGTTTGAGAAGTTTAGCAATGCAATTCTCCAGTATGGATTTACACATAACTTCTGTGATTTAGGTATGTTCGTCAGAAAAAGGAATTTTCATTCTTCTCTTGTATGTTGACGACATGGTTATTACTGGCAGTGCCCTACAAGGTATTACTGAACTCAAATCAAACCTCAGTGATTGTTTTAAGATGAAAGATCTTGGATCTTTAAGTTACTTTCTTGGCATTAAAGTTGGCATGTCACCCACTGGTTATTTCATATCACAAGTCAAATATGAATATGAGATTCTACAACGTGCAGGGCTGTCTGACAATTAGGTAACTGATGCACCTATTGAATTGAATGTAAAATACAGTCCTACAGATGGGACTCTATTGCCTAATCCAACACAGTATCGTCAACTAGTAGGGAGTCTAAATTACTTGACCATTAATAGACCATACATAAGTCATAAAGTTTACATAGTCAGTCAGTTTATGTCTTCTCCAAGGTCTACTCATTATGCAGTTGTTCTCAGAATTCTAAGATATATCAAGGGGTCTCTTCATCAAGATATGTATTTCTCATCCAAGTCTAATCTAACTCTTCAAGCTTACTCAAATTCCGATTGGGCTGAGGATATTACGGACAGAAAATCTATTACAGGATACTATGTTTTCTTGGGAGACTCGTTGATTTCATGGAGAAGTAAGAAGAAATGTATGTGTAAAGACCCTCGAGCTCATCAACGCTATTAGACTAGTCAAGAGACGTATTAGTCGCTAATAAATTGATTAGTTTAACACGAATGTTAATTAATATAAATTAATCTAACAACAACCTAGATATGAAGCTAGTTGGATATATATCAAGAAGTTATGCGAGATGGACTACTCGAACGTGTCAATCGGACACCGGATGAAGAAGATATCATCAGTTCTGTTTAAAGGGCAAAATAGTTATTTTGCAGTTAACCGACCTTCCTCCATTTAATGTTTGGGTAGGTGCCTTTATCATGGGTCATTGGCCTTATCACTGAAACATGTCGAGAGAAGACTTTCACTTTCTCTTTTCTTCTTCTTTCCTCTTCTTCTCTGCTTCTCCTCTTTCGCTTCTCTGTTCTTTTCTCAAGTTCTTCTTCCTCTTAGGGTGATGAGAGTTGGTATGAGATAGAGAGACAATCGATGAGTTAGAGTAGATGAACTAGAATATGTTGCCGATGTTGTTTAGTTTTGAGAAGAAGAGGAGATGTTGATGTTGTTATAAATTAGAAATTAGGGTTCGCAAAGTGGATTGAAATCTGGAGATGTAGAAGATGATTTATGGAGTTGTGGTTAGTTGTAGAATCATGGGTAGATGTTTGATTGAATATTTGAAGTTTTTTTGATGATGAACCATGAGTTAGGGTTTCATTTTAGGCTCAAAAAAGAAATGGAAGATGGAGATGACGATTTAGCAGATTGAATTAAGTTGGGTTTATCTTGAATTAGAATAGAGTGGTTTAAATTTGATATTAGGATTCTGAGTTTGATTTGGAGATGAATTTGAAGATGAAATCAGGTAGTTGGTGATGGGTTTTGTGTTCGAATCAGAGAAGAATGATTTGGGGATTAAATTAGGGTTTATGTTAATCTGGGATTCATGGAGATGAATTGTTTGTGGTTTGAGACGATGTACTGAATTAGAGACAAGTAAAGCAGAATTAAGTTTCAGTTGCTTGATTGAATCCACTAGTGGAAATCAGAAGTTTTGCGACCGACAAATTATGTCATTTAACTCGTATCAATGACTTGCTTTGTCGGTCAAAGAAAGGGTCGTTGTTTGAGTGTCTTTTTCAACTATGACGTGTCTTTGGGGGTCGTTGAAAATCTTATATCAACGACTGATTTTAACAGTTGATACAATATGACCGACTTCAGTCAGTCATAGATATAAATCTTAGTATAAAAAAATAGATTCAGATTGGTTGTCTGGCCTGACTGAATATGACTAAATCTGAAATCAAACACAAAAATGAAACTCAAATGAAAACCAAATTCAAATGAGAATCAAATGAAACTCAAATTAGAATTCAAATGAGAATCAAATGAAAACAAATTCAAACCAAATAAAAATGAGAATCAAATTAAACTTGCACACAAATAATCATTCAATTTAACATTCATTGATTCATTGGTTTCAATTTACACAAAGGATTAAAATCTATAGTTCTGACCAGTGTAATCTGTAGTTCTAGGATTCGATTACAAAACGATGAACTAAAAAACTATTGATTAAACAACAAAATTATAAACTCCGATGATAATGAATAACTTATTCCTACTTCATAATGGTGTACCTGCACAGCAAAAGCCATCAGCTCATTAATGTGGGGAGGTCAGAATACTCAAGAAAATGCTTATAAAAACAATAAAACCAGTTTTTATTAGCGAAGTGATTGAGAAAAGCACGAGGAAACAAAGAAACCTATTTGTTGAATAAATGGATTTAAATGGTAAAAACCCTATTACAATCCCAACCAGAAGAGGAAACAAAGCATGAGCTACAACAAAATTCATCCATGGAAACCACTGAATCATTATAGAACCGACACCAAGAACACAAGCAACAATCAGAGAAACATTCAAGGAGGATAAAAAGTGAAAAGTTGTGAAGATCAGTACAAATTCCTCATAGGTCAGTTAAGCATATATTGTTAGCATGTTTGGTTTCATATTCTAAATAAATACGACAGATGAACAAACTAATATATGATAGAATGCAAAACAAACATGTGTCATCTTATACATTGTAACCATTTGACAGGAAGTAAGATCTGCCAATATATTCATCGAGTTTTACAAAGGCAGATCTTTTCAGCATGATTATGAGCTTCCCTCAGTAAACCCATATTTTCATTCATTACCATATATAAGGATAATATCAGGTTATTGGTTATTTGACTTTTAAAAATACAAGCTCATTAGGTGTAACTATGTACATGATAATGAGACAATGAGTTTGCTTCTGCATTTTATGATGATATCTTATTTTAGGGAGATCAATGGGAATTCTTATTTCAGGATATGTGAATTGTGAAAACTGATAAACATAGTAAAATCACAGAGACTGTGTTTCCTAATACTGCTAAGTTATGGTAAAGGTCCTTTAAATTCACTTTTAAGTTCATTGTTTGTGTTCTCCAAATCAAAGAATGACTGCAAAAGAAACATGGATCAGAGTATATCGTTAAGTAAATCCAGCTGAGAACAATCAAATACAGGCAGATTAAGAACAAATACTCAACTGTGACTTTCATTACTGCGAAATTACATGTCGACTTCATCTGTGAACTTGGTCCAAGATAGCACATCACTACATCTGCATATGCTGAAATATCCAAAACAATTTCATGTTAGGGATACACCTCACAAGCACCAATCCAAGTGCAAATACAATAGAAGCAGACATTACATTCACTGATGCAAGAAACATATCTTTTCTCACAGGTGGTCTCGCTGTCTAGAAGAGCGACCTAACAAGTCAGCAGGAACACAAAGTATGTAGTGAGAAATTTTTATGGAAAAAGAGACTACCTTTAGTAATAGAGAGAGCAATCATCAAACAGAACACAAAGGGTTACCACTAATAGCCATAACCATACACCTACAACCAACCTAAGAAAAAGCACCACCACAGCAACAACATACAAATAAAATGGCAGTAAAACCCCACAAACACAACTTCCATCCCATTTAAGAAAACCCATAACTAGAAAAGAGAAAAAAAAAATGAAAGCCCATACCAAAATCGAACGACTTCTAACAACACAAATAATTAAAATCAATCCAATATACCGAAATCCACGTATTTGAACCCTAAATAAGCAAAAACAGTTAAGGAAACCTAATTCAAATCAAAGGATGTGATAATGTTCATCAGTAAATCATTAAAGAAAATGGTTGAGATAGTTAGAATGTTTAATATTCCAAAAAATGTTCAAAATTATAACTTTCTGAAAAGGACAGCAATTTCAGTAATAATTGAGGGCCAATGTTTCCTACATCCTAGTAGTATCGAAAACCTAATATAAAATTACCAGGAAGACAATCTATAACGTTTCTTCAAGAAACTAAAATTCTTGTACCTAACTCAACTTTAGTAATCATGTTGCTAAATCATTCATATGTTGATTTTATACCATTGAAACCACACCCATAAATATACATTACTTAAATTTTATGATCCAAGGGACCAAGGGATGGGGAAGAAAACATATATATTCATGATTTTTAAACTATGCGTACATACTACATAGGATTTAAGCTTATTTCATAAAAAAAAAATCGATATCTATGAATGAGCCTATCATGTATTTAATGCAGGTTCAAGCAGAATCAATAAGTTAACCTTTCCGAGTCCTAACTTTTGGAAGAAAGCCTGCACGAAGAATTATTAACTGCCTCAATTAATACATGCATTTATGTGCAAAAAAATTTGCAGAAACTACAAACTGGACTAGCAATCCATGTACAAAAAGAAATACGTTAATCAGTGCAAGTAAACAAAGGAGTAGAATTTTTAATGAAGGTACACATGTGACAAACAAATTAGCGTCAAACATTGTAAACATAAAGATAAGAATTCTCGCCTTGTATCAAAATTAGGAGTGTCGTGTAAATATTCAGTAATAATGGCATGTTAAGACAAAAGATAATGAGTAAAATTATGTTAATGTTAATACATACAGCTAGATATATGTTTAGAAGCAACAGATAAAATATGCTTTACCATGCCATCCTTCCATTCGATCTTAACAACACTTAAATTGGTAGTTCCACATTTACAGAATGTGATTCTCTTTGTGAGACTTTAGTTTGTAAAGTATGGATTGTCGTTATACTTATGCTATTAAAAAAAACATGTTTACTAGAAATTCAATAAAAAAACACAGACCTAATAGTGCACACCGTCATTACAGAACTCTAATTGATAACCACATTAACAAATGAATGAGAGTAACACATATTTACCTAGATACGACATCTTCCTCATCTTCAACATTCATAGAATTTATGAACCCGAATATCTGCATCAAATAAAGAGTATACAGAATGTAAGTGGAAAACTTCTTAAAAACATACAACAACAACTCCATTTGAGAATACCGATAAGAATCATATGTATAGCTCATTCTTGAGTATCAAAACCAGTATCACAGGCCAACACAAGTCACTCATTTTGAAACCCCAAACTAATCCTCTTCAAACACTAATAATTCTTCGTCAAAATCAAATCAAATTCTCTAATTCGGTCAAATTAGTAATCAAAAAATCAAAAAAAAAAAACAGACCAGACCAGACCAGAAGAACCACTCACATTAATCATAATCTACTAATCAAATTGATAACTAAAAATCGAGAAAAAACCCAAAAACATGAAAAATTAGCTGAAAGTTAACAACAATAGTGTAAATAGAGATATAGGTAGAAGGAGCAGAAATATCCTCACCAGGATCGCACTGCGAGAAAAGTTCTTCCACATCTACAACCACATAAAACACAAACAGATTAAAACCAAAAACCCATAAACACTAAAATCAAAAAAAAAATCAAAATTAATTAGGAAATGAAGTTTATTAACCAAAAGTAAAAGCTTTAATCTTTAATCATGGAATTCAAAGTCATCAACCTTCATTATCTGCAGCAGGACCTATTCTTCCATCTCCATTTTTGAAAATCAACAAACATTCTTTCGAATCTGATTTAGCAAGAGCACACTATTTTCAATCATGAACAAATAACATGAGAAATTCACACCCATCCAAAAAATCGACCCTAAAAATTGAAAAATCAAAACCCTAACCCTCAAATTAAAATACAAAAGAAAACCAAAATAAAAAAACTTACCATGTTTCATATTCCTTAAAACAAGATATTGTGAATCTCTAATCAACAATAACACTTTTAGATTCACTGGTCTCAGATTGTTTCAGATTCAACCCAATGTATTCTTCTACTTCCTGATTAACCACCTTCACTTCTATTTCTAATAGAATAGAACCAAATTATAGTATGCTTGAATATCAAACCCTGAGAGAAATGTGTTAGAGAAGGGTTTGAGGTGCGGTTGTGAGAGGATGAAAGAAAATTAAGTTTCGTTTGCTTTTGGTGTTAGTGAAATGATCTGTTGGATGCTTCTGTGATAAACAAGGTGGCTGAGTTATAATAATGATTATGGTTATTTGTGTATGAGATTTGGTGGAAATGGAATTGAGTATCTGGTGGTGCTGTAATGAGTTTAAGTTAAAGATAATTGAACTGAATTGATTAGGAAAAATCGCTATTGCAGAGAAGAATTGAGTTAATGGCAGTGGCTAAGTTGACTTGTGGTGGTTTACTGTAGTGTTGGTGTTGATGTTGGTGTTATGTTTGCAAGGTAGTTATAGAGTTAAAGAGCAATAGAAGTGAATGAATATGGAGTTTTAGATGGATATAGTGGAGGCTGTGTATGATTGTCTTACAGTTAGTGGTGCAGGTAGTATGTACTAGACATATAAGAGGATATGGTACTGGTTGTATGAGCTGGGAAGAAGTAGGGTTTGTTTTATTGCAGCTGGTGATGGTGGCTATAGATGATGCAGAATTTGTTTAGCTCAGATGGTTGCAGTAAATGAGCCCGGTGGTAATTTAGATAAAGAACTGGAAAGTGCAGGCACAGGCAGTGTAGCTGCAGTTGTTATTTCAGAACTGGTGTTGAAGGTGGAAGTATTAGTGGAGCTGTTATTGTAAATTGTGGTGGTGATTATGAATGTAAGAGCTTGTTGCACGCATGAATGAATCTTTAGTAAATACACTTTTGGTGTTTGTATGTGAGTGTGTATTGGGAAGAATCAGAGGAGCAATGATGTTGTAATGTTGGTGGTTACGGACATGAGGTGTATGAGCTGTATAGGTTAGTGCTGGCAGTGTGGTTTGATGGAAGTGATAGTGTTGAATTGAGTTCAGTTGAAGTAGTCTTTAGCTTGGCCCCAACTGATGGATTATTTTGTAGAATGGGTGTTGCTTGTACTGCAATTGCAGGTAAGCTTAAACTACAATTGTATCGAATTATATATTTCGCTTAAAGTGAATGATTTGTGTAATGTTATGTATAGAATCAAGTTAGTTGTATTCTTGTAGCTGCAATAGAGGGAAACCTATTAGTTGTCCCAGTCAGTTCAGCTGACTCATTTTATGTAGCTGACTCAATATATCTGTCTGAGTCGGATCTATTGAATCACCGATTTAGTGAATTGACTCGGTGACCAGACCAGTTAGACAGTTGACCAGACTTTGACTCCTTTGACATTGGACTTGACCTATGATTGACGTTGACTATTAGTTGACCATATTAACTATTAGAGACTGTTAGTTGACCCAGATGGATTGGATCTTAGTTCAATGGGCTGAATTAGCGGACTTGGGCTTTCGGCCAGAATTTTTAGTGAGAGTCTTTGGACCACTTATGGTCCGAATTGACCTTTGGTTTTTTTATACAAAGTTGTATATATTCACAAGACTTAGCTAATGGACTATAGAATCAACCTAATTGAATTAATAAACCTTAGACATGTTAAAGATAGGTAATAAAAAGGTATAGAATAATAAATGAGCTTAGAACCATTATTTAGACTTGTATGATTCTTGTATGAGCCATTCTTGCTAGATTCTTAGAGTTCTTGTATGATTAACAGTTAGTCTATATTAACAACGATCATTTCAAAGGATGAACCAGTGGATCGTGGATCTCGAGGTAGGCGTGGCTTGTCATCAAAAGAGGTGGGAATACATTTAACTCTTTCTTAACCATTGTGTTTCTTTTACAAAAGTTTATGCTTAACAAACTCATGCATTGTCTAGTTGTGCATTCCATTCTTTATTTAGTATGCATTTCGATTGTTCTGTTGATTCTTTGAATCTTTCCACGATTTGAAAAGGACTTGTAATGTTTTGTATGTCATTATGAATTGTTATGGGAAATGAGAATTTCCACTTGTGGTATATAGGATACGCTCCTTCACATTTATATCTACATGAATTCAGCTTTTATGTTTACTATGGGTCAACATGGGTGATATCAATAGCTATTAGGTGTGTAACTGGTTGACACCATATTATACATCGTTTGAAGAAGGAGTTTGTCCATATACATGTTTGTTTATTTCAGTGACTTGGTCACTCTTAATGTTTGGGAAAACATGTATTTTTTTCCAACTCTTGCTAATGATTACCTGAAAGTTAAATGTTATTCCTACTGGGAACCCCTTTTAGGGATGATTTGCTCACCCATTCCCACTTTCAGTTTCAGAGACAGATCAAAGTTGCGCAGCGGAAGCTTCGAGGGGTTGAGTTCGTTAGTTGGTTAATTTCTGCTATGTTTAATATGTTGTTTATTTTATATGTATCATTTGAGATGAGTTCTTGTATATATATATATATATATATATATATATATTTCAGAGCGGGGCTAGTTTTGGGTTAAGTTTTGTAGTAGATTTCTAGATTGTATGTTTAAGTGAATGATTTAGATTCTTAGTGCCTCTTTATTTAGTTAATCTCTTGGATTAGTCAGCTGCTAGTTTTGGGGCGCTATAGTGTGGTTTCTCGTTCAAGTGATGAAGCAGAGTATAAATCTCTTGCTCACACCACATATGAACTCATTTGGTTACGGTGGCTTCTTTGTGGTATGGGAGTTCTAATTTCTGCTCCTACACCATTATATTGTGATAACAAGGCTGCTATTCAAATAACACACAATGATGTCTTCCATGAATGTACAAAACATATCGAGATATATTGTCATTTTACTCGTCATTATTTTAAGAAAGGTGCAATCACTCTTCCACATGTCAAATCGGAATTTCAAGTGGATGATCTTTTCACCAAGACTCACTCTGCAGCTCGTTTTCGATTCTTAATTTCAAGACTCAAGATGTGTACTCCACCACCTTGAGTCTGAGGAGGGGTGGGGGTGGGGGGTTTTAATAGATGGTCAAGATATCATATATGTTGACATTATTGTTTTGTTATTTGGTTGTAACTGCATATATATTCTTGTTGTATACATCCTAGATATTGTTAGGTGTATCTTCTATTTTCCTTATCTAGTTGTGTAAAGTTGTATAAATCAGGAAATTACCTATCAATGAATACACAGAGAATTATTCTCACAACTACATTAGAATCTCTATGCTCATGTTTATTATTTAGCAAGTAAAGATTGGTTGGACTTATTTCCAGATGCTAAGGTGGCTCATCGAAGTGCTATTGCTTATGACCATAGTCCGATTATTCTAAGCATTAAATAGGTTATGAGTGATGGGGCTAAGCCATTTAAGTGTTTTGGTACTTGGTTATAAAATGAATCCTGTATTGATGTCATTAATGATTCCTGGCTAACTCATCATGATGGCTCTCTAGCCTTTAAAGTGGTTAAAAAGACTTTTTGTTGCTAAGAAAAATATTAGTCTGTGGAATAAAACCCAGTTTGGTAACATAAATTTTAAACTTGAACAAGCCAAAAATGGTCTAGAATGCGCTAGTAATAATCAGGGTTTATCCAATAGGTCTGAAATTTTGAAAAATCTGAGTTTTCAGGTGGAAAAATGATATGCTTTAAATGAGACTTTTTTGAAAATTAAAAGTGGTGACAAAATGTTGAACCTAGGTGACAAATTTTTTGGTTATTTCCATGATCTGGTAAAAACCATAACTATAAGGAACTCTATTTGTGTTCTTAAAGAGGGAAACAACTTATGGGTGGAAGGTAGAGTTAAAATTAATGAAGTGTTGTACAAGAACTTCTCTAATATGGCTTCTACTTATAATCCAGTAGTTGATGTTGACTTAATCTCTAACATCCCTTGTATGATGTCTGATGAGGATAATAGTATCCTCATGGAAATATCAGGTTATAATGAAATTAGAAATGTGGTTTTTAATATGGATCCTAACTCTTCACCTGGACCGGATAGTTTTCCGGCCATATTTTTTCAAAAAAACTGGGATTTGGTGTCCTTGGATATTGTAAATATGGTTCAAAGATTTTTTTACTTCTGGTTTCATGCTCAAAGAACTAAACAACAGTTTTATATCTCTCATTCCGAAAAACAAAATTCCCGATGAAGCTTCTCATTTCAGACCGATAAGTTTGTGTAATACGACGTATAAAATTATTTCTAAATTGCTTGCTAATCGTATGAAAACTTTGTTAGATAAACTGATCTCACCTTTCCAGTCAGCTTATGTCCCCAGCAAGTTTCAAAGGATAATGATAAAAAAAATTAAAGTTCAAAATAAAAATGAATGATAAATACCTTGGATATCCGTTGTTTACCAATACTTATAAAATTGTATGTTTTGAACCAATTGTGGAAAAAATAGCTGGTAGATTGAAAGGCTGGAAATGTATTAATTTATCTGTCGCGGGCGGGTAGAGGTGTTTTAGCGAAAACTGTGATTGAAACTATTCCCAATTACCAAATGAATTGTTTTTGGATTCGAAAATATACGCTAAAAAAATATTCTGCTCTTAACGTGACTTTTTCTGGGGAAAAAGGGAGGGTAAATCAAAAGTATTAAATTTGAAAGGTTGGCAACAGATTTGTAAAACCAAATTAGAAGGGGGTCTGGGATTGAGAAACATTAGGATAATGAATGAAGCTATGATAACTAGAATTGGGTAGAGGCTGGTGTCTTACCCTGAGTCTATGTGGGCTATCATATTTAAACTAAAATATATTCAAAATGGTGACATTCTTGATAATAATTTCAAAACAAAAGTGACTGATTCGTGGCTGTGGAAGGGAATATCGAAAAGTTTCAACATCTCAGGAAATATAGTTACTGGGAAGTTAACAATGGAAGGGATATTGATGTCCTTATTCATAAGTGGCTTCAAGGAGAAGAGAATACCGTATAAACTTTAGATTCTTTTGGGGAGAAAGGTTTAATTAAAGTCTGTGACCTCTTCAATGAAGATGTTACTGACTGGGATGAAGATAAGCTTAAAATGTGTTTTGATGATAAAACTATACAACAAAATTAAAAAATCAGGATTAGTGTAAACAAAAAGGACAGACTTAGATGGAGTTTGACTGCTGATGGGGAATTTTCTGTTAAGTCCCTGTACAAACAACTGAGTGTGGACTCTGAACAGAGGCCAAGCACTACTGGTGTTAGGTCTAGTACTTGTAAGAGAATGTGGAAAATGGGAGTGATGCCTAGAATTAAAGTTTTCTTGTGGAAATGTTTACATGATATTCTCCCCGTGGGAGAAAGAATCAGTAAAATTTTTCCCGATATAAACACTACTTGTGTTCTTTGTAATGGGTCTGTTGAAAATTTAGATCACATATTCATGAACTGTGAGTTTGTTAGAAAAGTCTGGAATCACTTGCCTTATAACACTAATAGAATGAAAACAAATAGTACTACCTTGCATAACTGGATCAAAACTTGGTTTCAAAACAAAAACAAAAAGGAAGGTTTTCATGATGATGTTAGCTACATGGGAGAACATTTGTGCTATCACTATGTGGTTTATTTGGAAATCCAGGTGTGAAACTGTGTTTAATGGCAATAAACCAAACTACATACAGCTTTTCAGTTTATGACACATATAATGGCAGTTAAGAAGTTGGAAGTTACTAAGAAGACTAGGTTTGAAAAAGGAAAACAAGGAAAGGATTATTTTACTGTTTTTCATGACAACAATGATACTAATGATTACATAATAATGTTTGCCACAGATCATACAGGGAGGTTCAGAGAAGCAAGGTGCAGTAGTGCACCCCAAGGTGTAAACAACAAAGATAGGAAGGAGATCATGATTATTGTGATGCAATGGTTGAATGATATAAAATACAAAAATATCGCGGTGTCTTGGCAGATGAATGAGTCTCCTGGTGACTCTACTCAGGTGGAAGGAAAAGTGAGCATGGAAAACTTTATGTTAGACAAGAATTTCAGTAGTTGTTTTAATTATTTTATATCTCTTAAAGTAAATATAAGGCGTAATCTAGAAGTAAATGCAGTTTTGTTTAGAATGTTTAGACTTAGGATTCTTTTTGAAAAGGATTGGTCGTGGTCTGATAAAGAGGAGAGAAATATGAAGAACTAGTTTGAAACATTAGATAGGATGGATCTGTCTAGAGGCAAAACAAGTTCTGCATCAAGTTTCTCTCAAGTTAATAAAGGTTGTACTAATAGAGTAGACATAAATAGGGATAATGGTTTCAACAGGGGGTTTAAAAGGATCTAATTATGAAGATCTCGATAATATCGGCACTTTCATTGGAGGCAGAAGAGATATACATGATCTAACTATAAAAGGAAGGAAGGAAAGCGTGGCCAGAAATGTTGCAAAGGATGGCGTAAAAAGGGCATTTTTCAAGAATTATGTATATGAAAAAAGGGACTCGAGCAAAACTGTGGGGTACAAGAATTCTATGAATACCAACAATGTAAATACTAGGTAGAATCCTCAAGATAATAGCCAATTTGGGAATGTAACTATGATGTCAAACTCTTTTATTAATGATAGGTAAGTCTTTTCTTTGAAAAAAAAAAAAAAAAAAAGAAAAGAAAATGAAAATGGTACCTATACCCAGAAACGATTGCCAGCATATATGAATGTACGCATTTTCTTTTATTTTTCAAGGACCATATATATATCAGTAATTCTTAACGGAAGTGATGCTATACTAACCGGGAAAAATCCCACGAAAAATTCCGTGAACCTTTTTCAAACAAGTGTAATTAAATTGATACAAAAGTCTAGACACCAAGAAAACAGCAGGAAATTGTCTTTGTTAATAACAACTGCAACAGTGTGTTCGTTGGCAGTAAAAGTCTAGAGTTCCTCTCGTTAACGAGAGTGTTCACAAAGCAATTCAATTTCGTTTTGAGGTAATTCTGCCAGTTATGTAGTGAGAGACAAGATTCTTTAACCCAAGGTAATCGAGTGTGCAGAAAATTAAATGTGCATAAATGTGTTATTTTCCATTAACATCATCTCTTTGGTGCATAGGTGCCATCTGCTCTTGGTACATCGTAATGAGTTTGCTCAGGTGGCAGGCTCCTCTGCTAAGAAAAAAGAAATGAAAAACATTTTCGAAATCTGCTTCTTATCTTTCATTTGTTCATTCTTCTCATTTTATTCCGATCGATCCAATACTTCCACATTTTTTCATCGGAGGAATCTTCCTTCCACAGGTATCAGCAACGTAAAAAACTCTATCCAAGCTAATAAGTTTCACAACGTCTATAGTTGCATGCATACACATACAAGTTACATCACCCTGCCTGACCAACAAACAACATTCCAAGGACGGTCGAATTTTCGGACCTGCCTTCAATACATACTTCGCACAAAGGCGTGCTAAAGCTTTAGCTTCATCATCGCAGCCTGGGACATTTTGCGAAACTGCATAACCTGTTGATATTAGAATTCCACTTAACAATACTAGAGCTAAACTCAACCGGCAAATTATGCTACTAATTTCCGTTCCCATCTCTGATTAGGCTCCTTGCTCACTCTTTTTCTTTGTGATTGTTTAGCTCAAAATTGCTTGTTTAGGTCTCCCAATACTACTATTTATAAGAAGAACATTACCATAAAGACAGGCAGAGTAGGTAGTTTAGGCCAAATAGGTAGAGTACATAGTTTTTCTGCCACCAGCATTAGCCCACTGACAATCACACCTAGAAATTATCTCCTCCTTTGTTTGACGAGCTGCCTGATCAGTGGATGCCTAACAGACATTAGGTACTAAGTAAGTGGCAGTGGACAACATTTTGGAATATGCTTTCATTTGGTAACGTGTATGGAAGCGACGCCACTTGTTTGAAAAGTTCTATCGTTGAACCACTTTTGGTTATGAAAAAACTTGTGAGTTAAGAGTTTAGAGCACAATTTTGTTTTATGTCCTGACAAAGCGTAGTTATGATCATGGTTTCCTGTGATTGTTGCTCACCTTGGAAGGAGTGTATATCCTTCAGGTACATGCAACTGCCTGAATGATTTAGAGTACGTAGACTTTGCAAAAGAGAAATTATAATTAGGAAGGCACTGCGGATCAAGAAAAGAAAAAAAAAGAAGGCAAGAAAGAAAGACAATTTCTGAGGTGATAGTATCTTTTGTAACTCGAATGTATAGACAACGGAAATGTTTCTAGTACAGATTTTACAAAAATGTTGTTGGGGTACATTTTGTATTTCTCAATGAGTTAAAATGATGGCATTATTTGGCTGATTAAGTTTTAGTTTTCTTGAGATTACATGTACATGCATTTGTGCTATATTCTGGCTAGACCGCTTTGATTTCCTCTCATGCCTGGTGAGAATGTGAAGTTAGCAAGGAAGTACGTGTTTTCCTTAAGTACAAAAACAAGAAGTGGCCTTTCTGAGCAATAGTCATACCTGGACTCAACTGATATATTGTACTATTTGCTTTCCTAAGAGCGTTTGAAATTTAAGAAGATTTGTATAGATTTACAGATGTTATAGGCGTACTTGAGATGTTATACGCATATAAGATTTGGTCGAGGCTTCTCCCTAATATAG